>NW_028256685.1:0-292500 GCF_048593485.1 Apis florea | reverse complement strand
AATTTGCGAACTCCCCCCCCCCCCCCCCCCCCTCGTGGTACCAGCCAGCCTGCTGGCTGCTCTCCTTCACCGCCGCCACAGATCATCGCGTCTTTATTCCGTCCCCATTGTGGAATACGAATACGCCATTCCCAATACGTCGATCCGCGTATATCCCCGCGTACGCGTGCACGCATTCGTTCCGTTCGTTTCCTTCGCGGCCACTCCACGCCCCCCGTTTCGCGTCGTTAAGAATATCGTGTACGAGATTTGTCGCGGATTAGAAAAAAAAAGAAAAAGAAAAAAAAAAAGGAAGAGAAAAGAAAAGAAACTTTAATGGAGAGTTGGATAAGGAGGATAGGATTTCGATCGAATTGTATCGGTGGAAGGGTTAATATTGGTTGGAAGAAGAAATTGCGAGGTATCGAAGGTAGACGAAAAAGACGATGGTTTATTATTTAATGTCGTAATGTCGTGATGCACGTTTCTCGTCGCTCGTATATAATTATTTGATGCTTTCGAAGAATAATTCGTCTTTTATCGGTACTCGTACGTATAAAAAATCTGACCACGTGTATTAGATATGAAAGATCGTTTATATCGTTATAATTGTTTTATAAATTATATTTTATTTTTAAGTAGAATCAATTGTTTGAAGTAAATTTTATGTTGTTTGAAAAAATAAAAGATTGAGATCAGACCGATTTCATTAACATCCCTTCTCAATAACTGACCCTTTCCCTTGTCCGATCGCTCCAAAAAATGAAAATTTTGTAGAAAGAATTGTACAAAATTCAGTTCAATAAAAGTTATTTTTTAATAATTAAATGCGTTTATTATTTAAACCTTCCTCTCCCATATCCAACCCTTATACCCTTATTTATAAGTTATATATTGTATGATGTATTGTAATTATAATTGTAATTGTAATATTTATTTAAGAATTATTGTAATTTTATTGTAATTTTATTGTATTGCATTACGATCAATAAAAGTATTTCCAACAAATAAAGCTTTTTTATTAATTAGAATCCTTTCAATCCTAAACATCCTGCACAATATCCTTGTCTCCTATAGATTTAAGAAAATTGTTTAAAAAATGCTTAAAAAGAGGACCGATAGAAGAAAGGATAATAAAAAATAAAGGTAAGTATAAAAAAAACGGGGTAAGTATTAAAATAAATTTTTCAGAAAGAATCAGTGTTCAAGAATTTTTGGCCGAAAACACGACTTTGTATTAGGAGAATATGAGTTGGTAGGAGGTCGTTCAAATTTTTCTGGGAAATTCAAATTCTCGGAATTTTCGAAATTCGTGAACGAGAATAAATTTTTGGCCGAAAACACGACTTTGTATTAGGAGAATATGAGTTGGTAGGAGGTCGTTCAAATTTTTCTGGGAAATTCAAATTCCCGGAATTTTCGAAATTCGTGAACGAGAATAAATTTTTGGCCGAAAATACGACTTTGTATTAGGAGAATATGAGTTGGTAGGAGGTCGTTCAAATTTTTGTGGGAAATTCAAATTCTTGAAATTATCGAAATTCTTGAGCGAACGAAAATTTTTGCCAATTTTTCGACTTTGTATTAGGAGAATATGAGTTGGTAGGAGGTCGTTCAAATTTTTCTGGGAAATTCAAATTTTTGAAATTTTCGAAATTCGTGAACGAGAATAAATTTTTGGCCGAAAATACGACTTTGTATTAGGAGAATATGAGTTGGTAGGAGGTCGTTCAAATTTTTCTGGGAAATTCAAATTTTTGAAATTTTCGAAATTCGTGAACGAGAATAAATTTTTGGCCGAAAATACGACTTTGTATTAGGAGAATATAAGTTGGTAGGAGGTCGTTCAAATTTTTGTGGGAAATTCAAATTCCTGAAATTATCGAAATTTTTCAGCGAATGCAAATTTTTGCCAATTTTTCGACTTTGTATTAGGAGAATATAAGTTGGTAGGAGGTCGTTCAAATTTTTGTGGGAAATTCAAATTCCTGAAATTATCGAAATTTTTCAGCGAATGCAAAGTTTTGCCAATTTTTCGACTTTGTATTAGGAGAATATGAGTTGGTAGGAGGTCGTTCAAATTTTTCTGGGAAATTCAAATTTTTGAAATTTTCGAAATTCGTGAACGAGAATAAATTTTTGGCCGAAAATACGACTTTGTATTAGGAGAATATGAGTTGGTAGGAGGTCGTTCAAATTTTTGTGGGAAATTCAAATTCCCGGAATTTTCGAAATTCGTGAACGAGAATAAATTTTTGGCCGAAAATACGACTTTGTATTAGGAGAATATGAGTTGGTAGGAGGTCGTTCAAATTTTTCTGGGAAATTCAAATTCCTGAAATTATCGAAATTTTTCAGTGAATGCAAATTTTTGCCAATTTTTCGACTTTGTATTAGGAGAATATGAGTTGGTAGGAGGTCGTTCGAGAACTTTTTCCAGGAATTTCGGCGGTTCTTGGAAATGGCTTGAAATTTTTATATTTTTTGAAATTCTTGCACTTGATAGAATTTTTTAGCCACAATTTTATCTGTAATTAATTATTTTACTCACCTTGTAATACTTACCCTTATATTTAACTTGTATTTCTCTTTTTCCAAGCATCTGCTTTCAAAAATGACGTGTTTTTTAACAGTTTACTTAATTCTAAAGGATTGGGTCAATATGGGTACAAAATGGGGGAGGATAAGGGGATAAAAAGTATAGGATTTGAGGAATTAGTTGATTGGTAATGAAGTTGAGGAATAGGAATATGAAATGTAGGAGTAAAAGGACTAGATAAGGTGTGTAGGACAGGAGAAATAAGAGATGTAAGGGATATGGATGAAGAAAATAATAAATACATTTAATTATTAAAAAATAGTTTTTATTGAACTATATGATACAATTCTTTGTACAAAATTATCATTTTTTGAAATGATTGGACAAAGGAAAGGAATATTGAGAAGGGATGTTAATATAATTTTTAATATACATTAATACATTGTAAAAATATCGTACAATTAATACAAAATATAATTACAAATTATAAATATAAATTACAATACAAATTACACACACACACACACACACACATATATATATATATTTATACATACAATGCATACATACATACAATACATACAATACATACAATGCATACAATACATACAATGCATACAATACATACGATGCATACATACATACATACATACAATACATACGATGCATACATACATACATACAATATATAAAATTATACATGCAATATAATTACAAATACAAATTCGTGTACAAATTATTCATATTACAATACAAACTCACCGTACGCTTTGAAATTCTACACGGTTTCTAATATCGGTTAAAGCCAGAAGAACAGAATCGAGTGAGAACGGCCGAAAAGTCTCGGCAACAAGTATCTCCGGCCACCCTACGAGATCCGCTAACAAACCTCATGAAACTAACGACTCGACCTGGTTCTCGAGAATACCATGGTTTCATATTTACAAAAGCCGACCCGCCTTCCCTTCCCTCTCCCCTCCCTTTTTTTTTCTTTTCTTTTTTTTTTTTTTTTTTTGTTTCTTTTGCACGAATCAAACAGGGATGCAGCTCGCTCCATCGCGACAAACACTACGAAAATTGATTAAGCTATATAATTTCTCCGATTGCTCGACGATCGAGAAAAGACCTAAATTATTTTCCAAAGCCCGAATTCTAAATATTACAAAACTACCGAGATAAAGAAAATATATTCTCGAGAAAATCGGCTTTTTCCCGGACGGAACCAAAATTTAATAACTGAATAACTCACTTCAATAATTTATCGTTTCGAAACAACGATAATAATCGCGAATAATTATTATTCGATTATATGAGAAAAAGTATATGAATCGTAACAGCTACGAATAATATTATATTATTCAAGCATTTCAATCGCTCGAACTAACTTTACCACGAGAATTTTAACCTCTCCAACTACTCCTGCAATAATCAAAAAAAGAGGTGATTTCGTTCTATGAAATTCGATCGATGGAACACATTATCTGCGAATCTCTCTCTCTCTTTCCACGTTGGAAAACGGAAATTCTAATCTCGATGGCGCGTAGTAACGAGCGAACAGATTAGGCCTGTCGTAGGATCCCGATACGAGGCTCGACCTAATAAACGAGGCTAACGAGACCTGGGGGCATGTGGTTAACGACGATCCGCTATCCAGGCCACCGAACGAGGCACATGCGTGAACCGTCAAGCTGTGCACGCGTTTTCGAAAGAGAAAGAGAGAGAGAGAGAGAGAGACTCGACACGAACTTGAGATACACGCGCGCCTTGTTCTACGCTACACGAAAGACTGCGGCACGAGTCTTGTTACCAAAGCGGCGCCCTCGAAAGGGCATCGGTATCTTTTCAACTTTTCCACGTACCATGACGTAGACGAGCGGATTATCACGCGTGCCTCGATTTCTCGAGTGGATCCGAAACTCTGCGACGAGTCGAAGAAAGAATCTCTCTGAATCAGTGGTTGCATGGATCGAGGGAGGCCAGAGTCTGTAAAAAAGTACGTAAATTTAGAAAAATAAAGGAAAAATTTGATTCAACTCTTTATGAATTTTGAAAGGGAGATGCAAATTCCAAGATTTTTCTTGTTCAAATAACGTAATTTAACGTAATTTTCCAAAAATATCCATTGGGGGGCGAATATTATGTTTGCATTTCAAGGGGAAGAAGAAAATTTGGGGGGAGAAACGAGAGCGATCCGTTTTCTAACGAGCCTCGAAAAACGCATTTGGCCGAGGCTGTAACGCAAAACTGATAGCGTTACCGGTCCGATTCGAGCTAATTGTTGATCGTTAAAGGTCATTAAAGTATCTGGTTGGCCCATACGACACTCGCTTAGGGAGCCATTTACGCGGCCGGCTCCTCTTCCTGGCCGGCCATTGAACATCAGCATCGACAATAACTCGGTTAATGGAAATTCACGGTAATTGGAGCTAAACTAATTACGCCGATTCTCGATCGAATTATCGCCGGGTTGTCGCGTTCGTCTTTCACGTTCGTCCCAGAAAAATCTTATTATTCCCCTTATTCTCTGATTCATTTCGTGAGCGAAACACTTTGGCAGAAGTGTTTCAAAGCCTCTTGCTGAATTGAGATGAAAAAGTTCTCTCCATTTTTCTCGGCCGACCACCACTATGTTTAGAACAACACGGTCTTACAACACGTGACACCTCGCCCTCGAGTCGCTACATCATATTTCTGTAACCGTGACACGCTGGGCTGACGTTTTGGCTGGCGTTGGTTTCATCGTCGCCTGTCAGTCCCGGAAATTTGACATCAAACGTGTTCCGACGCGTTGATGGAATCCCTTCGGGTCGCCACCAATATCTGTGTACACGGGGTATATTAAATCGGCGATCGGGCAAAATTTAATAGGCCAACTTGCGATCGACAATTTATTTTTTATCCGATACGAAAACCGGATCGAGCATAATAAGCCACGATTAAACGTTGCCCCATTCCATTTTCAACGAGTAATTACTTAAAGTATTACTTCATTAATTACTCGCCCGACTATTAATACCAGATACCTTTGAGAGAGAGAGAGAGAGAGAGAGCAAGCAAAATTGGAAGCTCATTCATCGAGTTTTTTATTATTATTAAATCGATTTCCAAGTTTCCAAAAAATTTAGAATCGTTTCTACATATGTAAAAAAGTAAAAAAAATACTTGAAAGATACATTATTAAGATCGATCCTTCAAAGAGAAGAAGAAGAAGAAGAAGAAGAGAGATTTAATCGGATAGAATGTAAATTGCGACTGTTCCATTCTGTTCTGTTCGATTGCCTCCTCTCGTTCGTTTACGGGATGGATGACTGTCAGAAATCGGAATTCAATTGGTCCGCTCCTCCGTCCGATTCAATAAACCGAGGCCGCGAGTGGGCGAGGAGGGACGCGATAAACGGGGCTCTTTCTTCTTCTTCTTCTTCTTCTTCTTCTTCTTCTTCTTCTTCTTCTTCTTCTTCGTAAGAGAGAGGCGGAGGAACAAAGGGCACCGCGACTTCCGGTTGACTCGCATGGTCGACTCGCCGCTCATAAATCGTTCCTAGGAACGAAACGAACGAGGCTTGGTCGATCTGACAAACGATCGTTTTCGAGACAAGTCGATTAACACCTCGTACGCGACCGTGTCGCGACACGTTTCGATCCCATTTGTCTTTGCGGATCCGCCGCCGCGATAAACCGTGACCTTTTCTCTTCTCCCAAGGATTTCAACACTCCCCGTTTATACCGATTATTATTGATCGAGAAATGCGTATTTCTCGATGCATGTCGACGTTCAATTTCAATAATCTCTCAGGAAGCTGTGAAATTATTAGTAGAAATCGCGATTGAAAAGTAACGAGAGGTTTAGATTCGAACTCTTTACTGATATTTCAACAAACTCTACTGGACTATCCGTCCAAGTTAGAAATAATGTTAAAGAGAAATTATTGCACGAAATAGACTTCGATCGGCTATAAAACCATAAAAATCCTTCTTATTTAACAACGACCATGACATTTCCTTACAATCTTCGAAATACGATTAATAATTACTCGAAGGCCGTTCAGTATCACTCGTATAAAAATTTCGAATAGATAAACTCTCTCTCTCTCTCTCTCTCTCGATCAAAAGAGTTTTCGAAGTCGATGTACGATAGAGAGGGCGAAAAAGAATGGCTCGAGTATCGGCCGATAATTTCATGGCACATCGAGTAGGTATGTCGAGAATGGATGGAAATTAGTCGAGATGGCCGTCGAGTTCCGGAGTTAATTGATACGTCTGCGCCCCGGAGCGGCGGCGGGATATACACACAAACTGGCAGCCGAGAAAGAGAAACGAGGCGAGTTAGAAAGAGATGGAGTGGATGGCGCGTTTGCGAATTGGTCCCGGCTTTCGTTCCTTCCTTCCTTCCTTCCTTCCTTCCTTCGTTCGCGTATCACGCGTGATTTAGCGGACCTGCCGCTTCCTGCCGATCTAGTTAACACACGTAGGGAGTGGAAAAGGAAGAAGAGGGGCGAAATCCTACACGCGCGCTCCTCTTGCAAGCCCACGGGCCATCGCAACATGACTAATACCCTTTCGCCCGTATTTTTATCCGGCCACTCGCTGTGTTACGGCACGTGAAAAAAGAAAGAGAAGAAATTACGAACGGATGTGTCAAACGGATGGAGGCATCGCGAATGTGTTTCGAGTATACGTCCAAATACGAAGATAAAAAGGGAATGGAGAAGCACCTCCGTCCGGGAGGATTTATTGAGGAAAGTAAAAAAATAAACGAGAGCATAGCCACGGTGACTCGAACTACCGTGTTGTTCGTACGATTTCGTTTCCAAAATTCCAATCGCGATTTTTGTATCTGTCATCACTCAAAGTTATCGAAATTGTTATGCATTTCGTATCGAGGATGGAAACGAATTCTCTCTCGATCTCAAACATTCCCAGAGATGATCGGCCGAGATATTTCGTTTCGAATCGTTAAAGCGGATGTTGTAACGAGGAGGGAACAGAAAAGGAAAAGAGGGAAAGAAAGAAAGAAAGAAAGAAAGATCGGAGGATCGAGAGGATATCGGAAGACGATCCATCGTTAATAAGCCACGGGACGAGGAGGTGGTAGTTGGCGTTGAAAGCGCGTCAGGAGAGAGAGCACGTGTCTGGCGTCGAATGTCGGAAGGGCCGCGACCCGCCCCCCCTCCGAGCGACCTTAACGATCATCGTTATTGAATAAAATCCAACGCGTGTTGTTGCGCGTCAACCCCGAGAAACAGAGAGAGAGAGAGAGAGAGACCTCCTTCGTCGAGCGTACGCCCACCGGCCGAGTGATCGATCCCGATAGACCGTGCCTCCTCGTATAATGAACCGTCGTCGTCTCTCCACGCAGCGGAGATAAAGAGAAGCGGCGGGGAAACTAACTAACTAACTGCGTAAAAAAGGTAACCGCGCGGAGGCGGCCAAAGGCGATTCAGCGATGGCGGCCGATTTCATCGCGGTTTTCGCAATTAGTTTCGAGGATATTGCTGGAAATGATCTCACGGGATTCCGCGAAATCGATTTCACAGATTTCACAATTTGAAAATCTCTCGATCGATGATAAATTTCTTTAATCGTAATCTCACCTCTCTTCTAGGAGCAAAGGATAATGGAAAAAGAAAAAAAAAAAAACGTTGGAAACGTGCGTGGCTCGCGGTTCGACAGCCTCTTCGATCCGAATTCGCGGCGGCGTATGAATAAGGCATTGCCGTGACAGAGGCGGAACAACGGCATTGCACGTTACGTCCGCCACATGCGAAACATCTGGCATTTTTCACGTGAAAGAGAGAGAGAGAGAGAGAGCAGGCCCAAAGACGAATTTCTGAAACGGTGTACGCCCCCCTGTCATGCTTCTCCGGGGAGACACACGCCGAGACCCCGGGGGAATTCGCATTGTCCGAGCCGGGCTTTTATCCAACCGGACACGACAAATTATATCGCGATTGTTCCTCCATCTTAACCGTTAATTAGAAATCAATGCGCTCACTCGTGCGTGCACTCGCCTACTTTATCGCCCCGTTTAATCGCCGATTCGAGATATATCTCGTTGACGGGATGATGTGCGTAACACCGTTTCGAGAACCAATTTCTAATTTCTAAATTTCCAAATTGTTCTTCCAAAAGGAAACGAGTTCCTTCCTTTATTTATTTACTTTATTTTTATTTATAGACGAGAGGGGCGATTAATCCGGTGAAGCGCGAGGCAATGCAAACGTGAAGGTGTGGCGCGCAGCGGGTCCATTGTTCGGCAATTAAAAGCATTTTTCCTTCCCCCTCCCCTCCCCCCTTTGTGCCGCGCCACCTGCCGCTTTTGTTTGTTTGTATTTTTCGCCCCGATTATGAACCGCGTCACCGCGCATTTCGCGGCCCGTTGCCCACGTCAGCACCCGTTTCGATCCGATTCCCGGACATTCGACGCGACAGCCGCAAATCGTGAAAGAAAAAGTAAGGAAAGCGGCCTCCTATTGGGCGTCGGATATCGGATTATGCATACGCTAACGCCGTTTCTTTTTTACATTATTTATATATATAGTGTAAGATATGATGGATGAACAGTAAATTGAATTACAAATTCTATCTATAAATGCGTGGCTTATCGTTCGATCGAGGTGTGAACAATCCTGAGAGAACGTAAACTTTCTCGTTTGTTGAAAGAGAAAAGGGGAAGGAAAAAAATCAGCGCGAAACTCGTTCGAACGACGCTCCCGATGAAATTCCTCTGTTTCCCGCGCGAAACGGCAAAACGAGAGAGTCGGCAAATTGAACGGCTACACAGTAGCCTGTAAGACTGTAATTTTCCAAATGCCCGCTTCGCGGAAAATGTGCTTCGATTTTCCCTGGCTCGCGCAATTTCAACGCGAATGAATCGCTCGTTTGTTTGTCGCAGCCAAGGGATATAAGCAGGGGTATAACATTTACGTTGCACAATATCCGTTTACCTCTTACGTAATCGTTCTTCGAGAGGGCTCTGTCCCCCTCTCCCCTCTCTTCGTCTGCTTTCGCAATGGAAACGGTGCGCGCCAATAGGAAAATAATAATCGTCATCCCCCGAAAAACGATCGTTTCCGCGCCCCTCCCCTGCCAAATCCCAATGATTTTCCTACGATCGTGCTATGAAACGGGGGGCGGGATCTCGTCGAGGACATGTGTTTGCTCTCGATTCGTCACCCCTCGGGACTACAACGTTTGACAATCCTTTGTAATTTGTTGTCCCCGTGTAAAATTGTACACGGAGAGAGACACGTGCGTAAGGTGTGCGAGTTTGAAAAAGAGAAATTTCTTCTTGATTGATTTTCTTGCGATATTTTTTTATAACCAATATTCGTTCTCGCGAATTACTTCCAAACAAAGTTACGGAATAATAGCATCTCGTCTCCAGCCACACGACTCGATTCTTCTTCTCTCTACTACGGAAGGATCGCGTAACGTTTCGTCCACGCAGCTATCGTGACAAAGTTTCGCACGCCGCGATCGGCCTGTCGACGAACTATTCCCACCACGATTCGCAAAGTTGGGTTCGGGAATGGGACGGCGGAATGAATGACAGGTTTTCCATCGAATCCGTTTACCCGTAGATCCGCGTGGAAGAAGCGAGGAGGCATCCATCCTCTCGAATCAGCTCGAAAACGAGGAAGTGACGTCGTTCGAATCGATGATTATAATTAGCTGGCCGATATACCGGAACAGGAACGGGCTGATTACGGTAATCAGTGGCACGCAGTCGCACGCGAAATGATTCACAGTGGCATAAGGACGATGGCTGCGAGCGAGAAAGCGACTTGAGCTCCCTCGAGCGGCCAAGCGAGAGAAAGAGGGGAGGACGAGTGGAAGAGAGAGAGAGAGAGAGAAGAAGGCCGAAAGAACCGCGCGAAGGGAAGAGAAGGCTGGCCGCCTCCTCCTCCTCCTCCTCCTCCGCCTCGCCACGCATGCGCGTGCACACAACTCTTTCCGTGACTGTTATTACATACCGTATACAGCGGACGAACAAAAGGATCCCCATATGGCGACTCGCGGCCTAATGTATGTCATTAGGCGCATTACTCTATGATAATTAAACGTCTATACGCGCGGCATTGTTACGCTGGTACTTTGCGCCGCATTACGGAATGACACGTTGCGCTGCAATGCTTCGGATGTCGTGAACGATTCGCTTGCCCGCTTCCAACCGAACCTAACCTAACCGAACCCGGTAGGTAGGTGCCCACCGCGGGAAAATACGAACCTGTTCGCCGCTTTTCCCGGTTCGAAGCGAGCAGGAAACGTGTATCTCTCTCTTGCCGCCGATGCTGGAGAGGGGCAATTCTATGACAAGTCTCGTTTAATTATTCGGTTATTATCATTAGATGCTTTTAGACGCTCGATTAGATTCTTTGTTCACCTTTTTTTTTTTTTTTAACCAGGAAACGGAAAAAAACCCGAGAAGCAACGCTTCGATCGAGAATTATATAATAGCAGAGATAAAGGAGAGAATAAAGGGAAGGGAAGAAGTTTGATTTAATCGTGGCTTTGTGCGCGGGGAAAAGTGTTCGGCAAGTAGTTCGGCTCGGCGATAATCCGAACTTTTCGCCCCGAACGGGGTCAAAAACTTTCGGCGAATTTTACGAAGTTGTTCGGGGAGTTGAACAGCAAGGAGAGGCGAGCGCACGGAGAAAGAACCGCGCGCAATTATAATACTATTGTCCACGGTCCTATTTTGCATCGAAGCGAGGGACAATGCATCCGGATTACCAGCATCTTAAAAGGAACGAAAGAAAGAAATTCGCAGGAGGGAAAGATTCCAAGATTCTCTCTCTCTCTCTCCACCGATCTTTCTGGACCACCAGAACTGGGTCAGACGCGACTAAATACAGGATGCAGCGGCCGATCTCTGCGGTCGCGCACATGTGTACCACCGTTCCTCCTTCGTCCTCCCTCCTCGAATCCGCTTATCGACCGGCCTCTCCTCGTACGCCAACCGATACTCCGTGGTCGAGATCCGCGCGCGTCTTTCCCGCATCTGCACCGTCCAAACCGCAACGTTTCGTCGCATCTGTTCCAATCTCGCGACCCACCTATATATATAGTGCCAAGAAACTAACTCGGCCGACTATACTTCTTCTTTGTTGCCTCCTCGCCCCACCTTAAAAGTCTCCTTTAAATAGGCGATCCTTGGCGAGCAATTATTCATATTCCTTTCGTTTTTTTAACATCCAACGACCAGTATCGACATGCATCTGGCGCATCAACGACGCGACGCGACACGACACGACACGGGGCGCGACATACACACACACACACACACACGGGGCACGCGGAATCGGGGCGTGCCCGATGGTGTCGTTTCCTACGTGGCATTGTACGGGACGAGACGCACCTGGGAGTGAATCTACCACGCCTCTGAACCGTGTAAGAGGTCTCTCTCTCTCTACGTCGATGCGACGCTCATAAAGGTCGTGCATTCACACACGAACGCAGGGTCGTGCATTCAGGGCTGCCGCCGATTCTCGCACATCTGACGATGGCGCGCGCCCATGACATACGGGATCGCGAGAGGCACAATGCGCTGTCATTACGCGCATTGTTCGTAAGGGGTAAGTTCGTGGAGGGGAAGTAGCGATGGCGCCGTTTCTGCAACGCGAAATACTCCTTGAAGATATATCGTTGCTCCTTCCTCTCTCGCGTTGTTGTTGTTAAACGGATACCGAATACGCCCGGGGGCGGCCAGGGCGGAGGCGATTCCGCCCCCAGGTGGGTCAGGGTGGTACCCGGCATATCTCTTGTGCATAAATAACGGGAAGGAAGGGTGTCGAGTCGGGAAACGAGATAAGCGAGTCGGTTTAATTGGCGACAAACCCGGGGGAGGGGAGCGAGGAAGGAGAGAAGGAAAAGTGGAGTTTCGTTGTTACAAATTTAGAAACGTTATTTTTTATATGTCGTTTATATTCCTCGTTTAAATTGGTCATCCTCGAAACGTGATATTCGAAGTAAGAACGAGTGGAAGAATTAAAAATCCTCTCACGTCCCATCTTTCTTTCTTCTCGAAAAAACCAGGTGGTGCAAAAAAGAAAAGAAAAGAGAGAGAAAAAGTCGCTACACATTTTACACACGCGCGATCGCATCCTCTTCCTTTCGCCGCGTCTCGCGAAAGGGTTTTTGTCCGTGGGCCAACAATAAGGTAACTGTAATTCTCAGAGGGCAACGCGGGCCAAGTAATGGGAACAGATGGAGGAACGCGTTTCTCGTCGGCCAGTCAACGTCTTCGGAAGCGTTTCCTTTGAATGCCTGTCCCACATATGCATGAAGGAATAATAGCGCGACCGGTCGAAAGAGGAAAGAGAGTTACACGCATGCAACCGCAAATAGGAACACTTCGGGGAGGTGTTGCTTCCGCTCGCGCGTATTCGAGATCGTAAACGAGGATTGGATCCAAGGCGTCGTGTTTAATGGCAGATGGTCACCGAGTGTAATTAAAACGATCGTTAAAAGCGAATGGATTTTGCAACAATGCGAAGGATCGGAAAGTTTCGATTCGATCTTTAGATTAACCATTTTCTTAACGATATACTACGAGGGAAGGAAGAGGGGAGGGAAGATCGATCGGCGATCGATTGCACGTGCTGCAGCGCCAGATTTTTAACAAGCGGATCATAAACCGGTGTTTACAAGGCGGCACGGCGATAATGGATGACAAATATTGGCAGATGCTCGAGCCGCGGATGCTCCCCTCTCCAAGCGGCTCCTCTACCTAACCTTTTACGCCCTTTATTGCAGGGGTACACCCGAAAATAGAGGACGGCGTTTCCTCGTGGTTTCTTTCTCGTGGCCCTGCGCATTGTACGCCTCGTTTTTCTCCAGCCATTCCGGAATGCATAAATCAAATGCCGAAATCGGTGCGAAAACCGGGCAACAATGTTCGACGCCTCTCTCTCTCTCCCCTCCCTCCCTCCTTAGGCACACGAGGATAGAAATTCCTGGCCGCGGTATTTTCGGTGGCGCGACCATAATGCGCCACGATGACAAATGGCCGGAGACCCCGAGGAACGAGGTACGAAACCTTGCGCTCGTACACCTTTTCGTAAGCGCGAAGAAGAAGAAGAAGAAGAAGAAGAAGAGGGCACATCTTCCGAGCGATCCATTCATACGAGAGGCGAGAAATCTTTCGAGTAGGCCAACAATAGTGTCCCTTCTTCCTTTTCTTCCTCCTTCTGTCGCGCAAATCTATAAAACACCGCTCTATAAAAGGGGGCAGGAGGAATAATATCTGAGCGACTCGAGCGAGCGTTCACCAAGCGAAAGCATGTACGAGAAGAAGAAGGAGACTCGCGGCCGAAAATAACCGATCGGGCGTCTCCGAAATCACGTAAAAATGTCTGGGAAACGGGATCTGAGAGTGTCGCTCACTCCGTTCGGTGAAGAACTGCTCGCAAGAATTACGAGTTCACGCGGGCGATAAAGTTGGCACCGCCTTGCCACAACGGATTTCTGTCTACGCTCGCTCGCTTGTTTTACGAGAGGAAGTGCTCCTCCTTTCTCCATCTGGACACGTTCATCCTTTTATATATATATATATATATATAAAAGATCGATCCAATCTTGGAAAATGGAATTATTCGAGAACTCGACGTGAAAGAATCGGAGAAGGAATTCTACGGGCGATCGGATCTAATTAAGTTTCCAACCCGTGTTGGAAACGCTTTTGTAGCGGAGAAAGAAACGCACGGCGTTCGAGGTCAGGTGTCAAACACGGCGGTTGGAGAATTCGCGAGCCGAACGATACGATTTGGATTTTCTCGGAGCGATCCGGCCCGAAGAAGAAGAAGAAGAAGAAGAAGAAGAAGAAGAAGAAGAGGCTTGGAGAAGAGGAGGCAGCCGTAGGTGTCTCCGACAGCATGTGCTCGGGGCGTGGACCAAGGCGAAAGAGATATACTGCTTCGCTCCGTGTATTTATGGCATATCCGCACTTCGTCCGATATATATACCAGCGAGGAATGCGCGAACAGCCATCCCGAATAATTGTTTCTGGAAGTGCGAACGGGCGAGCTTATTAACGACTCTGCCCTCTCTTCTTTTTCTTCTCTTTTCTTTTCTCGAGCCGAGCGCGAATCGACAGAGGACCGTTTATCCAAGACGAACCAAATCTTCCTTCGAATATCTGATTCAATCGTCTATTTCTTTTTTTCTCTCTCTCTTTCTTTCTCTATTCTTTTCCCTTGTTCATCCTTGGGGGGGAATAAATAAATGTATGGTTCGTTGTACAGGAGAGACGATCGTTAGAGATCGCGCACGAGACGAGAGAGGATGACAGTGGAGATGCAGACGTGTCTCACACGCGATGATTCGGATCGAATCGATTCGAATTCCACGAAACGTTTATTCCGGAAAGCAACTCGTCGAGAGATGAATACGGAATGAGCTCTAATGCGACGCGTGTTCATTAAGGGAGAGACGACCCCTCCCCTTCGTGTAATCCACGCTTCTTGCGAGGGCGTTGTAAGTAATGCTCGAAGATTATATATTAAATGTCATCGAATCGTTGCCGATCGATCGAAATAAAACAAAATTATCCTATTCATTGCTCGCAGCTAATCAACCGACATAATAATCAGATTCCCTTCCTCGGATATCCTCTTCCGTTTCTTTCACGTAACAATTACGTTCACGCGATCGAGAAACAGTATTTTCTTAAACTCGAACGTGTATATACATAACGCGGCGTTGAAAAGATTGGTTGGATAAAAGGAGCAAAGAGGGCCAATTAGTATCGAATGTCGATAGGTGGCGATACGCACACGGGTAGAGCGGAGAATCATCGGGTTTCTCAGCGGGGCGCAACCTGTGCGACTCGCAAGGATCGAAAAAGGGCGACCGTTTCATTCAACCCGGCCAAGCAGGACGCTAATAGCTCACCTTCGGTTTCATTCAGAGTGAACCGTCGGGGAGCCGATTCACTGGGAACTCACCGCCGCCACCAAAGGGATTAAGCCGCGTTCTCTTTTTTTTCTCTCGCCATCGCGGTTTTCACTGTTATCCACAAGATGGTCGTAAATAAAAATTAGGCGAGCCATCTATCTGTTTTCTGGAAATTACGACTCCGAGTCTTGGGCAGGAGAGGAGGGAGAAAAAGTGTTTTTCACGGTCGTAAAAAAAAAAAAAAAAAAAGAAAGAAAAAAAAGAATCTCGGCCCGGTTTACAAATTTTCCCTCGCGGTTTTCCCTCTCGTGAGAGGGAACGTTTACGATCCTCCACGGGTGTTATTTATCGAGAGGCGCGGGACCACCCTCGGGACTCGAGCAGACTTTGGATTTGCCCGCTCGATAAATATCATTCGTTCCGATACTCCAAACTTCCACGGGCCCCCCGATATAACGTCCGACCCAAGCTCAGTTACGTGTAACTAAAGAGAAGGAAGCGTGTAAACGGGAAGAACACACTCCTCTCGAGCGTGCAAGTGGCCCGATTCCAAGCTCGAGGGTAGGGCAGTTTTAGCCACGGCCGATTATGGCGATATTGATTGAGAAAACGAAGACTGGGCTTATTTGGAAAATAATTATCCATGTTTCGTTTCCGTTCTTAAAAATCTCCACGATCAGCGTTTCTCGTGCGTTTGATAATCGTATACTCCCCGAAGCAGCCACCCCTTTCCATCCTCGAGAAAGTATCCTGAAACGTAAACGATTGTCGAAAGGAAAGGAGGGTCGAATCCCTCCCCCTTCCCTCTCGGCCGACCCTCGCCAACTCGTTTCCATCGTTAGGGAGCGGGGCTTAAGTGGCCACTACTGCCCAAGGCCGTGGGGTACTTGACGCTCGGGGAAAATGGCCGACGATAAACTGGACACATTCGAACCCCCTCGATCTTATCCCAAAGCTTCGAGCTAGCTATTTCCTGTTTCCCCTCCCCACAGCCGCCAGCCTTTTCACCGTGCGAGCTAATACATCCGCGATCCTCCACCCCTTTCCGCCCCTCCTCTCGGCCCCGTTCTCGAAATCGACGGTGCGGATATCGTTCCAAGCATCTCTGACAAATCGGCCACGTGGCGAACGCATTGCCGCGCTTTCGAAACAGGGCGGACGATTGGAAAATTTTCCGTTGGAAGAGAGACGTTGAAGTGTGTTTGCCTCTCCTCTTGAAAAAGTCGAGGATCTGTTTCTGCTCGGGAAACGTGAGATCAAACGAACGAAATGTCTTAAATCTATATTCCAATTGCGTCCGCACGACGCATTCTTCTTCTTCCTCCTTTTCCTATTTCTCCAACAAATGCTGCAGCTGCAAAACGTCCCCCTTCGTCATCGTCGTTAACAAACTTGTTTCCTCGTTCTTCGTTGGAAACGTACGAAAGATCCGACGTAAGAAGGATCGTCGTAAAGATAGATAGTTGGCCGGCCGAATTTACACAATTTGTGGCGAACAGGGGGAATCGTGGCGAAGAGGGGGAGGGGGGAAGGGGGGGAAGGAAGGAGAACGAGAAGGAAAAAGGCAGGGACGAGGTGGTAAGATACAGGGGTGGGGAGGGGGAGAGCAATCTACGAAAATTGGCAAGAACGACGAACCAATTTCCGAAAGAGGGCCGCAAACACTGGCCCAGGGGTCAGTCGGGGTGAGGGTTAATCGGCGATGAAACGATCCTCGTTAACGCGTTCGACCGATACGCAACAAGCTTGCGAAAACGAAACGGCCATTGCTCTCTCTCTCTCTCTCTCTCTCTTCGAATTTCTGCTTGTTTCGCATCATCCGTCTAATCTTTGTTCACCGCGACACGAGTTAAAAGAGAGATTGGAAAAAATGGAAGAGAAGGATTATTCCGAACGGTTCCAACATTCCAATTGCGAGAGAGCCAATTTCTTTCCTTTCCCCAGCTCCTCTCCTGGCAGCTGCGTGGTTGCAGCGAGGAGCTGCGAGATGGCAGCACCGCTCGAAAGCAGAGATCATCCCTGAAGATATTGTAGGGTGCTTATTCGCGACCGTCTCCAAGATTGAAAAATTTCTGATCGGGTCGGGTCTCGAATAAAGAAAGATTCAAAGAAAAAGAGAGAGAGAGGAGGGGGGGAAGAAAATTGGCAAAAGAGGCTGTCCCCACGGTCGTTTGCCAAGCCTTCAACCTTGGATTCGCGCGGACATTTTTGTCCTCGAGTGTCGCGATCGAGCGGCCTCATCACGCGAATTACAGGCTTCGCTCGCTTCGTTCGTGGGTGCCTCGGTGAGTCGCGTGGATAGGCGGAGAGAAGCGCGCTACGACTGGATGAATCCGTGGCAGGCAACCTCGAGAGAGAGCCTCGACCCTTCGAGAGGAGATAGGCCTCCTGATCGAGCCCCCCCCTCTCTCTCTCTCGTTCCATTCGAATTTTTCACAGAAACGTTCGCGGTATCGTTTCGATCGGAAAGAAAGAAGGAACAAGTTCGTACGTTGTGCAAAAATGTTGCCGCCTCCCTGCTGGCAAGAAGGAAAGCGAAAGGAAAGGAGTCGAGGCTTGGTGGCACGTCGCACGAAATGAGGAGCGGCAATGGCAAATAAATCGCCTCGCTCGCGTCACGTCTCGATCCAAACCTTATGATGGGCCCCCACGAATCGTTCCCCCGGCCTTTGATGTTGCCGCCCGCCCCGTGACCCACCTCGGTTGACACAATCTTTCTTTCCACCCACGCCGCATCCATCCAACGCGATCCTTC
Organism: Apis florea; assembly: GCF_048593485.1. Taxonomy (NCBI): domain Eukaryota; kingdom Metazoa; phylum Arthropoda; class Insecta; order Hymenoptera; family Apidae; genus Apis; species Apis florea. The sequence continues at coordinate 274,333 of NW_028256685.1, read as the reverse complement.
CATCCCGTCCTCCTATTTTGCATAGATCAACCGCTCGTTGCGCAACTATGAGTAATCATTTTCTATCACGCAACAGAACGACTACTCCTCTCCCTCTTTTCTTTCGAGAGTTGCATAAAACGAAACGATCTTATCGCGGGTGAAATGACGACCGCGGTGATAGAAAATCGGTCGACTCGGATAATTCCTCTCCGGGGAAGGAAGGAAGGAAGGAAGGAAGGAAGGAAGGAAGGAAAAAGAGGTACATGTACCGGTGTACACCGTAATTGAAATTTGCTCGCAGCACCGGTAATCGCCGTATACGTTTCACGAACATAATTGATTATCGACCTCGGCCGCTTCGATTCACCCCTCGAGCCGGCACAACGGAATTCATCAAGAACGAGGCCCGCCTCGTTACTCGATCACTTTGTCCATCATCCAACAACTCGTCGAAACAATCTCGTTTCGCGAATTTCGATCGAACCGTCTCCTTTGGGGGGGGGGGGCCGCAATTATTTCGCAATTAACGATGCCTCGTTAAAGCTGCCTTTCTCTCTCTCTCTCTCTCTCTCTCTCTCTCTCTCTCTCTCTCTCTCTCTCTCTCTCGCCAATGGATCGTCCGTGGGAAATTCGGAAATTCCGGAAAGTTTGTCGCGTGTTGCGTTCCTTTTCTCCCCGCCTCTCGAAACGAAATTGTCGAGGCGTGTTATTATGCCGCACTGGCGAATCTAATGGAAGGAAGATCCTCTAATTCACGTGATGCGCGCGTATCCGTTGCGACAATGTTTGTCGTCTCCTATCAATCGCGAGAGTTTCCTTCTTTTATTCTCTCGTTCCATGCAATCGAATCGAAATTCGCAATCGAGACAATGCCCGAGTTTCCTTCCCTTTTCCCGTCGATTCAAAGAACATCGATAGACGCGTTTCTCATCCGCGGCAGTGGAATGGGAGAAGAGAGGATAGGTAATGGCGTGCGTGAAAGCGCAGCGTGCCTATCTATGCAGGCGGATATAGGCACATTTTTGGCATTTCGACCTGCCTCTCCCAAGGAATTCAACCTTTTTTTTTCCCTCTCGTTCGCTCAGCCTCCCGCGGTCTATAATCGTGTATGCAAATCGTCACACAGCGGCAGGGTGAAGCAATCGTCCCGCAATCGTGGCTTATTAAGTCGTTCCGCTGATTTTCTGTATTCGATCGGCGGGAACCCATTCGGCTACCTTGACCCCAAACCGTCGAGATCATCCAATCCGACACCGGTGGAATATTCTCTAACTCGGATCGTTTTCCGCGAATCAGCCAACGCTCGAGAGTGTATTTTATATTACACGTTCGAGTTACCAGCTTGCTTCACGGTTCGATTCCGTATAAAAGGTATTTCCATGAGGAGGACAGGCGGTGGATATTAAACCCGGATATCGGTTATTTCGAGTCCAGTTTAGTTCCCTTTCTCTTTCTCTCTACGAATTATAAACGAGAAGTCTATCCATTCGAGAACAACTCCGATTCTCTCGAAAAGGGGAAAAAATAACGGCCCGATTCGCAAAGTAGCAGCCACGTTCGTAAAAAAAGAAATCCCACCACTACCAACGGATTCCTTCTCGTTTTGCTTGTACACGAGTTGTAAACGAGCCACCTGCTTCCTCGTGAAATTATCGTTCACGTGTTATGAAACCGTGCGCACAGGTTTCTCAGATAGGGAGAGAGAAAAGAAAAAACTCGATTTCTAACCAACTATCCTCCTAAAGTCTATCCTTCTGCTTCCTGCTCTTTTTTTTTTTTTTTTTCGTCTCTGCATTACACGACTTCCGTCGTAAAAAAAAAAAAAGAAATTTTAATTGTCCCTAATCACGAGAAACCGCCACTAATCTACCGAACTGAACAGCGCGACCATGTTCGCGATCTTTTTTTTTTTTTCCTTCCCCTCCCCAAGACAAGAACGATCTAATTACCAGGCGGTCAAAAACGGTTGAAAGATGTTCCTCTCGACAAAGCTAATTTAGAGTCGAGGCAGTGAATAGGCAATTTTTTTTTTTTCCCTTTTTGTCGAGAAATCGAATGCCAGGCTCGGATTAGCCCGATGCTATTCGATACCGGTCCATAGAATTCACGAAATACCAGAAGGAAAACCCAGAAGGTTTTGGAGCAGCTCTATAATAAGCTGTAATCGGAGGAAAAAAACTTTCGAACTCGCCATCCCCAACATTTTCCAACGCGCCCGAGTTAAATCGATCGAATTATCGGTCATCTTTCCCGCAGAAAATTTGCAGCGGGATAATCGGACGAGATTATGAACGAGTGACTTTGGAGGATTCGATCAAAGGAGAATCGGGGAGAGGGGGGGTGGTGGTGGTGTTTATTGCGACGCCGCACCCTTCCAACGTGGGAAAATTGGGGGACGGACGTTGCACCCCCTCGAACTAATCCCGCCGTTGACAAATTCGGCGACTACGATGATGCATGCTTTTATTATCCTCCAGTGGTCGACGATCTCTGTTCGAGTAAGAAAGAGTTCTTTCTTTTCCAGGCCACGCTCCTTTTCCACGCTTGTTGGGGAATCGTTTAGCCGAAGGAGCCATCCTCCTCTCTCTCTCTCTCTCTCTCGTCTCTCACTTTGATATGTAAATACGCGGCACCGAGCACCGTTGGTGGCCGCGTGCACGTACACAGAGGAGGCAGAGCACGTCGAGGACGACAACGCGTAAAGGAACACGGCGGAAGAGCACCCGTTCGATGTGCACTCGCTCCATCGAACATGCCACAATGGGGCGCCGACTGTGAAGGCAAATCTAGCGGAAGGGGGAGGAGGCGCGAAGGGGGCCAAGAGGCCCGCCGGAAACATCCAATATCTCTCGGCTCATCTCTGCTCTGCATACGTCAATATTGGCTCTTCTTTTCCTCCCTTTTTTCTCAGAGAGAGAGAGAGAGAGGCGTGAAAATCGCGGGGCGAGAAGACGCAAACGCGGAGGAAACGAGGATATGGCTGCGTACAGGAAGGAAAGGATAAGAGTGGACGGCGAGTAAACGCGTTGTGGCATCTCGATGTAATCGGCCTCCCTTTTTTTCCTTCTTTTCAAATTACAGCCCCGTCACACCCTTTCTCGAACGGAACGGCTCGAAATGATAGCGCGACTTCTCGCGTCGCATGCCAAGCGGCAATGTCGCGGAGAGAGCGCCTCGGAGACGCCGACATCTATCAGTGCACGGCGACCGTGCAACCAAACGCTTTCCACTTGCGCGCCGCCACCCCTCGCCTCGTTGTGCACGCGTGTTGGTAGGCCGCGCATAATGGTGCCCATTTAACGTTAACGACGCCATTTTCTGAATATGGATATCAACCGCCTTTGACTCGAGGCGCTCATGAATTTTCATACGCGTTATAGGGCTCCTCGCCGCGCCACGAAACTCACTTCGCTGAATCAACACCCATTCCTTCTCCCTCCCTCTTTCTTTCTTTCTTCCCTTCCCCCGATACTTTGTTTCGATTTTCGCGAGAAGGTTCGTAAAGAGAAACGCGTACGTACTTTTCCTTCCAAGCAAGTTGGACAACGACAGAAAAATGTCGCAACTTGTAACGAGGAGGAGGAGAAGGAGGAGGAGGAGGAGGAGGAGTAGCGTGACTTTGGTGACGTCAGCAGCTAGCCAGGTAAGTTTTCTCCCCCCACCACGGAAACCTGCGTTAGTTGCAGGTGAGCAGGCGTGGTCTTTCCGCCGACCAATCGTGTTCACGGGGCAGGACGATACAACCTGAACAACCTGATAGCCTCAACCTGAGACGCGCGCACCTCTCTCGCCCGTATCGAATCGAGCCCACGATTCATCGTGACACGCGATTCAGCCCTCCGGTTTTATTTTAATTTCGCAACGCTAATTAATTACCCCCGGATAAATAAAAGTTTTGTGCGATGGAGAATTTTTCCATCGCGGACGAAATCTATTTATCTATCCTGGAATAATCTTTCTTTCCAAAGATTGGATCGGATCGAAATTATTCGACGCGACGTAGAGTCGAGAAGCTGTACCGTAATAGGAAAATGATTAGGTGTATAGAGAACGTATAGTCGACGCGCGATCGTTTCTGTTTCTCGAAAACGTACAATCATACGCGGGGGAGTAATAAGAGAATCGAGTCGATGGTAAAAAAATATTTATCCCCGTCGATGGTAAATACGACGGTAACCGATGCACGTAGCAACGATTTCGATCGTTGAAGAGACGTTTACTTACGTATACTTACGTGTATTTATACGTAACTCCATCTCGAACAATCGGGATAATTATATAGTTGGCAGAATGGCGTAAAGCGGTATCCGGCAGTCTAAACGGATCTAACAGATACGAGGCGTGACAAAGGTGTCTTCTAAAAGCGTAAATATCAATTATATAGACGAGTTGAATAATAACACGAATTATATCTCGAGGAACGGACCTCCCCGGGGAATACGAGATATTTAGACACGGGTCGAGGAGAGTAGCAAAGGACCTCTCAGCTGTCCACCCACCTCGCTCGGATTACAATAATTATCCTTCTTATTTACACTCTTCCTCCTCGCTCCTCTTCCTCCCCGCCCCGTCAATTGACAAATGACGCCGCATCGAGAGATTAATCCATTAATCCGCGAAATTTCCGACGTGCTCGAATCGGTGGAACGTGGGCCTACAAGGTGGCCGGCCTTTACAAACAACGAGCAAACAATAAGTTGGCGAATCTCACGGTGGGACGATTGGCAGCGGGAGGTGGTCGCACGTGCTGAGAGGAAACTCGAGACACCAGCAATCATCGTGCAGAGCAGAGAGGTGGTTCGCCACCTCCTGGGACGATAATTCGACGTAGGGGCACCCTGAAGTACCCGCCGTGCCCCAGCGGCAGGAGGTCACCGGTTACGCCCCTGAGATATGCGCAACAACGGCCACCCTTTTCGCCCAAACCTTCACCAAAACGTACGTTTTCCTCTCCTCTCCCTTTGTTTTGCCTCCTCTTTATTATTATTTCTTTTCCTCTCCTCTCCCCTCTCTCCTTCCCCCTTTCTTCTTCCTGCAGTGTCCGCGCGGCGGAGAACTCAGATCGAGGAGGGTTGTGTCGCATTTCGGTAGGTAAGAATCGAAAGAATCGCGAACCCGTTTTAACACCCGTGCACGCCCACCGGAAACAGCTGAGCCGGCGGTTGAATGAATAGTCCGCCGATAGAAGATACAGGAGAGAGAGAAAGTCTGGTCGGGGAGATCCGATTACGTTGGGTGACCGTTTCTCTCCCGTTTCGAATCCTTTCCTCTCGAGATTTTTCTCCGCTAATTGAGCCACGATCGAGCCAAGGGAACTAACGTTTGTTTTTTTTTTTTTTTTTTTTCCGTGGGGATCCCCTGGCAGGGGATTAAACGATTCGTTATGCCGCTTAACGAATCGAAGAAATATTGCGTTTTCGAAACGCGAGGCCCTTTTTCCCCTCTAATGCGTTTCGTTTCCGAAACGGATGTCGGTAGAACAAAGAAAAATCCCCCGAAAAATGAAACTCCGCCCATAACTCCACTCTCATTACGGCCACGACTTTTGTCGGCGAGCTTGTTCGAAAATTTCTCTCCTCGAGTATTCTTCGAGTATTTCTCGATGGAAGGCAATGTTGCGAATATTTTTAATCCGCGAGTGATTATCGAGTATCTGCACGCCGATCTTCTCCTTCTCGCCACATGGCTGCGGCGGATCTCCTCGGTCCTCCAGATGTTGGAGATGTTGGCCGCCTCGTTATATTTTCCGTGAAACACGCGTCACCGTCATCTGGATGAAGAAAGTGTCAGTTGGCCAGACCTCCTTCGAAACCTCCTTCGTTTCGTTTCTTTCTCGAAGATCGATTTCCTTCGAGAAATCGTCGCGAAGAAAGAGAGGAAGAAGCAAAGAGGGACGTCGATTAATTTCGATATACTCTTCTCTTATTCTCATTGGACAATCACAATTTCTCTCTCCTCTTCTCTTATTCTCGTTAGACAATCACAATTTCTCTCTTCTCTTTTCTTATTGGTCGTTCACAAAGATTACGAGTAGCTTGGCGAGAAAATGACTTGTGAAACTGACTTGATCGTTCCATCTCGCTTCTTATTGGACAAGCACACCTTCAAAGATCGCTTAGATAGTTTTTACTCGTAAAAATCGCAATCGTAAGGAGGGGAAGGAACGAAAATCGGAGGTTGCAGCGGTCGCACGCTCCCTCTCGCTCTTCTTCGATGCGTCGTCGAATTTCGGGGGGCCGTCCAACGGCACGCCCTCGCCTGGCCTGCGAGCAATAATTCCGATTTCGCCTAGCGCAATCTTTATCCACGCGGTTGAACAACGCGCGCGTGGTGTGCTGCGGGGAAGTTGTTGCAGCACGCGCAGGGGCGTATCAAGGACGCCTCGAACCAACGCCCCTGTCGACCCCTAGGTGGTCCAGGGCGTCACTGGGTGGTACTGGTGCTTTAATTCCGGGCCAGTGAGTCCTTCCTCTCCTCCTCCGCTCTATCCATTCCACGCGTTTCTTTTTCTTTTTTTTCTTTTTTTTTTTTCACGTGTAAATTGTTATTTCGACTTTCAACAAAAGGAGAACCGCGATCTCGCGTTATTTATATATATATATATATATAACGATCGTTGGTTAGATTCGTGGAAACGGATTTTTTCCTTTTTTTTTTTTTTTTTTTTCTCTCTCGAATCGAATTTGACATTTAATAAATTCCAATTAACGTGGGATCAGGATGGGACCACCGGGATCCGGTAGTCGAATCGCAAATCGCATAAACACACACGGCTCATTAGCCACGAGGGGGGAGGGGATCGGTCGCCTTTTATAGTCTAAGGTGGCGCGAGGAGCTACCGCCCCATCTCGAGCAGGAGAAAAGGAAGCCGGTTTAACGACGGGACATAAACTCGATAGATATTGCCGGGAGAGGAATATCCTTCCCTGTGGTCCTCCGCTTTTTCTCCCCTTTCACAGTTCTTCCTCCCCGAAACGATCCAATCCAATCGGCGGCAGCATCTTGACGAGAATAAAATTTCCACGATTCGCGACAAACTTCCAGCGATTCCAAGAATTGAACCGATTTTCGAAAACCAGATTCTTCCTTCTCGACGATCGACGAAAATATTTCGAGGACGATAAATTTTCGAAGAGTTCGACTGGATCGATAAACTTCCGATCCAGGATCAAACTGATAAATTCGGGGAGTTTCGTCACTTTCGTCTTCGAATTCGATTTCAAATTTTTCACGTTACGGCACGATCACGAGCGTTGACAACTTGACGGCCACGAAGCGACGCACCCAACAAATTGGAATGGGATGGGAAAAGCGATGGTGGTCTGGGCGGTGATAATGATACGCTTACGTTTACAACGCGGGTATGTTCCTTCTTCGCGAATACATATAATATATAATAACAGCCCAAGCGAATCGATCGCGCGTACACATGTTCAACCAGAGAACGTTTCTTTCCTTTCCTTCTTTCCTTTCCTTCCTTCCTCCCCCCCCCTCCCCCTCCTCCAATTATCCACACGAGGAAAGAAGTTTTTCCACTCTTCTAACGTACGATCTTCGATTCTTTTCGATCTTCGAATCGTTTTCGATCGAAATCAAATCAACTTTAGTAATCCCCCTCCCCCCCTCCACCTCCCCAAATTTTTCGTTCGCATTCCCAGACTTCTCCACAGAGTCGAGGATGAAGCGAGGGCAGCGAGGGGAGCGGAGGCAGAAATTCAGAAATTCAGAGGAGCGTCGGTTGTAATTACGCGCGTGGAGCGTGAACGAAGAGAGGGAGGGGAGAGGGGGTGGGGGGGGGTTGCGCGGCAATTGCGCGTTTGTAATTAATTAAATAACGATATAATTGGCTCATAGGGCAATTAGTTGATTGATACAACGCCGGGAACGGTGATGAGCGAGGGAAGAAGGAGGATGGTGTCGGTGGGAGAACGATTCGAGAGGGAGGGGAGGGGAGGGGGGAATTGTTTCACAGAAGTTGCATGCCAGTCAAACGATGGGGTGTGTAGGGGTGTAATTTATTTCTAATTTGCATTCGATTTACGCGCGAAATTTATCGCCCCCAATCGCCTATCCACTCCCTCCCTCCCTCCCTTCCCGATAAATCGATCGAGTTGAATATAAATCTCTGCTTGTTATTAATAATTTCCACTTCAAGCGGTTGTATCGAATATGATGAAACAAGATTTCTCGGCGGCGAGACTCTTTTTTTTTTTTTTTTTTTTTCCACGCTCTTCGTTAATCCTTCCTCGGAAGATTTTCAGCGTGAAACAAAGGAATAACAGTAACGGTTATTGTGAAATGCACGGTGGTGGTGCAAAGACGTGGTTTCTTTCTGTGGTGGACGCGAGCGGCGCCAACGAATCCTTTGATGGTCCGCCGCATGGCCGCTTTTTCAGGTAGCCGCAAACGCATTAGTCACTCTTCTCGTTCTCTTCGCTTGTCTCCCTTTCGAAGGAGGAGAAGAAGAAGGAGGAGGAGGAGGAGGAGGATGCCGAGCGCACAGGTCATCTAAATGAGCTGCTCAGAATTGTTAATAAGCAGAGCGTGCACTCGCTACATTTCTTCTACTTATTCTTCTTCGAACGAGCAAATTTCGAAAAATTTGGTAAAAATCGGAAGAGATTGGAGGAAAAGGAGGGATGACGACCCGGGACTGGGTCGTCGTTTTATTTCCCCACCACCGAAAAAAAGTGGTCGATCCAAGGTCCCTTTGTTCTTCCTTCGGGGGGGAAGGAAATCAAGTATGAAGCCATCAAGCTGCCAAGTAAATCTCGCGGGCCGCGGCCGGCCACTCTTGTTTTTCTGCGCCTCCAATCTCGGCGCCAAGCCGGTCGGAAAGCCAAATCATGGCCTCATTATAAAGTAATTAAAACCCATTACTAATGCTATCCTTTATCGAGGGAGAGGCAGAAAGGGCAGAAGCCGACACAATGAGACGCCAGTCAGACCCTCGTCTTCCTCGGCCAGAAAATCGAGAATCTCCATTTTGGCCGCGTAATCCAATACAGTGATACGCAACGGGACACCTCGAAGTCCCGAAGGGATGATCCCCTTCAATATCCGGCTCTTTCGATAGGCTTTTCGCGCGTTTTAATTGATTTCCGATGGCCAACGTCCAAAAACGTATTCTTCCTCGTTTCGAATTTCCTCTCAATTTTCGAAACGTTTCAAGGAAAAAGCATCGACACGTTGAAAATTCGAGAGATTTATTCCACGGCAGCGAAAAATCAAAATATCGATGCGAAACGAAACTGAACTTCTTTAAAAAAAACGATGCCAAATTTGTCCGTGAGAAAGGTTTGGACGAAAGCAAAGATGGAGAATTTCAACCGCGATATTTCTCCGATATTGATAATAATTCGCGAAAAGGAAAAAAAAGGGAGAGAAAAAGCTGTTTCGCGGGTAGAAATTTCCTTTCGAGTCGAGAGCCCTTAATTTTCCTCGACTCGTGAAATGGTTCGTGATTAGAGAGGTGCGACATTTTCGCGATCTTATCGCGGAATTAACTATCGCTTTTCGCATTCCGACAAAGCCGGCTTTGCAAAGGTATACACGTGATGATGGGTGTAGATACAAATTGGGGTCGAGGGAGTAAAGGTCCGATCGACCGGCAACAACAGATCTTATCCCGTCTAATGGACAGAAGCCGCTGAGTCGAGCAGAATCGAGAGTCGCTTTATTTTACGAGCATTCCACGCTACGTAAACTCGCCGCCTTTTGTAATTGAAATTCTTTCAATCGCCCATTTCCACTCGAAAAGAAAACGATGAGAGGGTGAATGGTCGACGGAATAAAGGGGAATTAAATATATGGATATATATGCCCACCTCGTTAAAAGAAATAGAAGCTGTCGACGAATACAATGGTTTCTCATCGAAGAGATGACTCGGTCGGAACGCTTTGACCGATTTCGACATCCTTCGATCGATAATTCGATTAACCGCAATAACATTTTAACATTTTAATATTATCCATAATTTGCTCGATCACTTTATCTGCATTTTAATTTCGAAAACGTGCGTTTGAACGAAGCTTCTGGACGAGAAACAACTTGTCCATTGTTCTGAATACGTAAAAAGGTAATTATATTACATTTATTACTGTAAATATACGTGTAATAATAAAATGTAAGCGAACCACTCTTTACACAATTTTAAATCTAAAATTATATCGTATAACATAGCAGTTGTTACAAATTTCCATCGATAATACGGAACTGAGTATGGACAGCCAATTAGAGACCACTTATATCCGCCAAAGACCGACTTTGAAAAGTCTTCGAAACGGAAAGAAGTAGAAAGGCACCGAGATCAACTAATTCGAGATCAACTAAACCGAGAATTTTCAAAATTTCTGCTCGCCTCGAGAAGAATGGAGGATAATAAAAGAAGCGTGGAAGGATGAATCCCTTTATAGATTTACTCACGCCCCCGGAACCTTGTTTACGTGGTCGTAACGATCCGTCGCTAAACATTTATCGTCTCCACCTCGAACGAACGGACGAAACCTCGATAACGTTATTATTACCATTATACACCGTACCCGAGGCGTTCCCTCTCTCGCCGCTTCTCTCTCTCTCTCTCTCTCGAGCAAGTATCGAAAGTGCTTTTTAAGATGGGATCGCGGCCGGATCGAGAGGGGCAGAAGATCGGGCCGTTGTTCCGCCGCGCATCCGGGATCGGCAAAAGAGCGGCAATGGCTTAAAACGCTGCAACCGTAAATTGATGGACGTTCACCGTACAGTAATTGAAACTCTCCAACTTGGCAAATGAAATCTCGACCCCCTCCCTCTGGTGGTGATTGGTATTATTATTATTATGGACAAACGCTTCGCCCAGAAGATTACAACTCTCTGGTGAACTGGGCGCAACTTTATACGGGGAAGAAATTTTCGTCGAAAAGAAATTCGCTCCCTCCTCCTCCTTTTTATTTGCTTAATGAAGTTTCACGAGATCATCGATCACGAGACAGGAAGTTACGAACAACTTCTCGTTTTGGGACGAGTTTCGACACGCGTGTCTTCGAACATTCACCGATTCCATTTTCAATTTGGACGAATCGTAATCTTTTATAGGAGGGGGAGGGATGGACGAGAGGATGGAGCCCCTCGTCGTAAATCGCGCCGTGGCTTTCGTATTGTGGCCGGTGATTTACCGGTGCGAGTCCCATTAGCTTAGCGAGCCGATGCTCCTCTCTCGGCTATTGCTGGATGACGGACGATAAGACGAACTGCGTTTCCATTCGTGTATAATGGCGGGGATGATATCCACGGACAGGACTTCCCTTTCATCGAAGAGAACTGGCCTCCAACTCTTCCACTTCTTTTCCACTCCCGAGTAATTTACGATCTTACGGCCTCCTCGTCATTACGAGGCGAATGGCACCAACCTCGTGTTGGCCATCTCCTTATTCGCGTGTGATCGATGAAATTCAAAAGTTCTTGATATTCGTGATATCGATATTTGTATCCGTTCCATGAGAGACAGTTATTTAGAGAGACAGAGAGATATATTTGATGAATATTATATATTTATACGTGGGTATATTTTAACGAAAAGTCGAAGGTAAGAAAAGTTCGTTCATAGAGCGAGATCGATTTTAATAAAATTTAATATCGATAACGTTTAAATTTCGTTCGTTGTTGTCACACGCGAATTTTCTTAAATACATTCGAGGATAAAATTCATGTTGAAAATTCGAAGAAAAGCAACTGCGTATAAATTCTTTAATAATTTAAAATCGACAACGTTTAAATTTCCAATTTCATTCAAGTTGAAATAACAACACGTGAATCTCCTCAGATATATTCGAGAGTAAAATTCATATTGCAAATTCGAAGAGAAAAAATATTCGTTCGAAAAATCGGAAATCCCCGATGATTTTATCTCGATTTTAACAATTTAAAGTCGACAACGTTTAAATTTCCAATTTCATTCAAGTTGAAATAACAACACGTGAATCTCCTCAGATATATTCGAGGATAAAATTCATATTTTAAATTCGAAGAGAAAAAATATTCGTTCGAAAAATCGGAAATCCCCGATCACGTTCGATCGAGTTCGATCGAATTCAACTGATTATATCTCGATTTGAATAATTTAAAGTCGATACCGTTTCCAATTTCATTCAAGTTGAAATAACTAATAAAGCATAATAAAAGTAACACGAATTTTCTCAAATACATTCGAGGATAAAAAGTCAAAGTGCGAGAAAAGAAATATTCGTTCGAAAAATCCCCGATCACGAGTTCGTTCGAGTTCGATCGAATTCAACCGATTATATATCTCGATTTGAATAATTTAAAGTCGACAACGATTAAACTTCCAATTTCATTCAACTTGAAATAATAACACGTGAATTTACATTCGAGATATGTCAAATCATTCATATTGCAAATCCGAAGAAAAGAAACTCTCGCCAAAAATCCCCGATCGAGTTCAATCGACGAAAATACGCACAACACCGCCCTTCGTTTCCCGCCTCGGTTATCCCCATACAATTAACCCCGGTGATTTTAACGATAGCTCGGCGCGGCAAGATTTTCACAACGCGACAGGGTGGCTGTTCCTTGTATTATTAACGCGAAGTCTCGTTCGAACGACGATGACGACAAGTCTGTTGCACGCGCACATACACTCGACACTAAAATCCAGCGTTGCATCCTCTATTTCTTTTTTGTTCGGCAAATAATAATGGTAATTACGGCCGGTGGCGGCCGATTAAAGACGCAAATGAGGCAGGATACGCGAGGGCATCTCTCTCGCGAGTTTTGCAAAATCCGCGGAAAAACTGGACTCGGGTGAGCGCCGTAATAATTGCCGCCTTTCGCAAGAAACTTAACGAGACGGGCATTAATGCGCCCGTTGCACGCGCGCACGAAAGAGGATGTCTACCGATTTTATGAGATCCCGCACGCATATGGAGAATTCACGGCGAATTCACAGCGGCCGAGATATCATTCGGGTGCATACACGATCGGCTGTGATCGCGGGGGCGGCCACCGTAATAAATAAGACTCGTGTGAACGAGAATACGCTACGTGCATCGTGCCGTTAATTGTAATTATATCGCGTCACGATCGAGAACAATGAATGCTGGTGGAATAATAATCTTATTATTATTGTTGTTGTTGTTGTTGTTCGGCAAGGAAAATGATTTCTTCTGATTCGTGGTTAATAAACCATTTCTTTCTTTGAAAATTGCGACCGAAGGATGAGAGGAGGTTACGGAAGGGAGGTTATGACATTGCCTTTATTTAATAAATGTATCGTTCGTCTTTTGATTTAAACGAAACGGAAATCTTTGATATAGAGATCTTTGCCTCCAATTATCTGGAAGAAGAAATGTGACAAAAGAGCATTTGCCAGACCTTTAAAATCGACGTTCCTCCGAGTTTCTGAAAGCGGCAACAACGGTAACAGTACTTCTGCGGTTTCGTTTACCGGTCCTCCTTTGTGACGTTGCTTTTTCGTGGCGAGCGGCCGATCCTGCCGCTATTATTCTCCTCGGCTCCTTGCTTAGAACGAATCGTAACCGGGACACAAAGTTTCCATCCTGCTGGTACCTGAAACGTAACGAATCCCGTAAAGATAGATCGAACAGGAAATCTTCACCTTTTTCAAAAAAAAAAAAAAAAGAAAAGAAAAGAATAAAATATCTGGAAAAGTTTTTCTAAGTATAAATAAGAGAAATATTATCGGCGATACACGTGACTTTTCCAGCAGCTGCCCAAGGATACCAAACGACGCACGTAGCTACGTTCTAATAATACGCTTATCTCGCGATCACATCTGATCGTTCGAAGAATACGAGTACAACGAGAAAACGAGAAATCGTTGCTAAATTATCTTATCGCGACTAATCGTAGAAAAAAAAATAAATACGACGGAAAATTTGAACGATCGAATGATCGTCGCCGAAATTTTTATCTCGATTCGTAAAAAAAAAAAAAAGTAAGAAAAAGCGTTTCCCTTCCTTCCTAAAGGAAGGAAGTTGAAAGACGGCCAGTCTCCCCGGAAAAAGCCGGAAGCTCTTGTGAAAACGGAGAACAGAACGCGCTTTCTCGTTCGCTTCTTCCTGTCACTCGAGATCCTTTTTACCAGCACCCTCGAAAAACCCGCTCCACCCTCCACGCCACGTTAATAGGTGATTCTTTACCTAATGGGGTAGCTGCTGGTCGGCATTCGTCATTCTTCTTTCGACGCTCGTTGTTGGATTGGAGCCGCTTATTATTTAGCAACAGGAACCATCGGGTCTGGTGGGTGTCACCGGCCATGCCCATCGAGCACGAGTCCCGATATATTGTATTTTCAGGGGTGTGTGCACGCTTCCAATCTTAACCTCTGCTCGTTAATTCGTGTGTGTGTGTGTGTGTGTGGCGTGCGTGTGTGTAGGTCGACAGATCGATCGAATAATACGATTGCACGAGCGAATATACGCGGTTATCTTTCGACTCAATGAAAGATGGATTTTTTACACTTCTCGAACGAATGGTTGAACTTTATTTACCTCGACGAAAAACTATTTTTCCCCGTTTGTTACAGGAAAGAAGAACACACGTGCGGATCTTACAGTACAGCTGCAACTCCCCCGACACACCCCCGAAATAAAAGGGAGGGTGACACAGTTTCACGAGAATAAACGGCACGTATATTCATTGCGAATAATATTCGAACACGCGTACGAAACACACGCTCGATGCGTCACCTCCAAATTCCAAACAAGGACTGGCGTCGAAATTTCGCTAATAGAATCACCTTCACCTCGGGCGATATCGAAAATATAATTTCGTAGAAATGTATACGTGTGTTATAAATGTTTTCCTCGATCGATGTACGTTTCGAATCATGCGTACGCTTATCGACGAAAGTTAAAACGTAAATAATCGTTCGCAAATTTAATTGTATTGATTATTTCATTCTTTTATATATATATATATTTTTTTTTGTATGTATTCGTTAAATTTATCAATAATAAATTAATAAACAAATAATCTTTTTTAATTCGAACGAATGTACGTTTTTGATGAAATAAAGTTAGAAAACAAGCACGTTCCCGTAACTCTTTGTACGCGTATTATATAATAAAAAAATGTATCTAAAATTCTCTCGAATTTTTCGCTCAATTAATAAAAATATACATTCTTTAAAACGCATAATATCCGATGTATCAAAAATTTACACTTTGCTTTATATCTCAAAGAGGTTATACGAGATATTTCCAATTATGCGATGTTAAAAAAAGTTATAAAAAAAGTTGATAAAAATGAAGTGAGCTCAAAACACCGAGTCTGACCATTGGCGATGCTAGTTTTCCAAAAAATAAGATTTCGTTCGTACAAACTGAATTACTTTCCACTGCGTTCCAAACCAAGAACTAATCGATAAGCTGCCAATCGAAATATTTTACATTAATTTTGCAAAAGAAGCGAGGCTGCATAAAAATGATTCGAACAGAATTAATGGCAAAAGTATGCACAAAACTATAGCTATGAAAACTATGAATCGAAGGAGAAATCTGGCACGGATCATTGACGCTGGTTTTCCAAACGATGACGTCACTCTCCTCTCTCTCTCTCTCTCCTCCTCAGTGTGGTAGATCATGAATGGGTGGGGAAGCCTAAGGGCCCGCCTTTCGAGTAAACTACCACAACTACCAATATTGGTACCGGCACTACCACCTCCACCACCGTCGCCGTCGCGGCCACCCCCGGGGGCAGTAATCTCGCATGGAGATCCGGCTTAAACGATAGGCCCTGTTTCCAGCGCCGCCCTCGTAGCGCGAGACTCTTAATTTCCAAGCAAAAACGAGTATAAAACCGCCACCACCACCCGATCGCCCTCTTTCCACGAAAATACTTTGCCAGCCCGGCTCTCCTCGTCGCCGTTTACCGAAAGAACAGCTCTCGATGCCGTGTTATTATACATGGCTTGGATATTTCCATATCGCGCGACTAGGCGAGGTTTAATGCTACCATCGCGCCAGCCATCCGAGCCCCCTTTTCGAAGATGGCGCGCTTTATTAAAGAGATTCCCTCTCTCTCTCTCTCTCTCGAAAAAAAAAATGGGTCCCAAAAAATCGGGAATCGACTCGACTCGAGGGAAAAATAAGCCGAGGCGAGACGGCGAGGAGGACGAATCGCGGAGGGGAAAAAGAGGGAAATGGGGGAGAGAAGACGGATAGGGAGGGAGGAGGAGGAGAAGGTAGGCAGGCGGCCATGATGGTTCGATACAGCCTGGAGGAATATAAAACGAGGAGAGATATCATCGCGCCGGTGAGTCGGAATAAAACTATAAACCGGAGGAAACAATTACCCTGACTGCTCTCCGGTGGAAGATGCGGCTAATGATAAGTGGCCGGCTGCTCTCGGGGGGATATACTCTCTCTTCTTCCACGGTATTGCTCTTCTTCCACCGCCATTTTCGCGGAATAGGAAACGCGGTCCTCGCCTCTTTCTTCTTTCTCCCTCCTTTTTCCAAGATCTCCGAAAAACCGTCGAAAGCTTTTGTGCCCAACTCTTCGATTGGAATCGGCCACCAATTTTCCACCAATTGCACGGATTGGTGGCATGGAAAGGAAAGGAAAAGATTCACTCGAGAGTTCGTTTAAAGAAGAGAACACAGAGAGGCGATCGTGAAAAACAAAAACATGGGAGGGATTATTTCAATTTTCCTTCGTAAGAAGGAAAAGAAGCGCGCACCTTAGATAAAGAAGAAGAAGAAGAAAAAAAAAGAAGGCTCGACGCAAGCTTTTGCACACGGTCGTTTTGTTTCGCGTGGCGAAGATCACAGTGTTCACAGAAGGCATCTAATTGCCAACCTCCTCTCGGATCTCGCGCTCCCCCATAAACTTAACGACCGCCTTAACGGTCGGCCCCGCCGGTATGCTAAAGAGCGTTTCTTCGGCTATTTCGCCAAGCACCCTGTTAAAGAGGCCGATGGGCCGTTGCAACGTTTCAACGGTGCAAAAGACCGTTGTTCTATGCAACACGCTCGTTCATCTCGCCCATGCGCAATCGTAAAATCGTTAAATTAATACGTTAAACTGGCTCATTAACGAGACCTGTCTCGTTCCCCTCTTTTCGCTCGTGAGAAGAAGAAGAAGAAGAAGAAAAAAACAAGAAAGTGAAAAAGAGGAAAGAAAAAGTTTCTCCACCGATATCGAGTATATCGATCGACTCTTCGATCGAGTTTATGTGTGACGGTGCGTGCGTTTACGTCCGATTTTTGCATCCGATGTTTGCATGATTCCGATTGGGAGCGATTGAGAAAAAGTGCGGGGGGAGGCGCGGCCGTTGCGGAGGGCCCGTGATTGGCGGGACATTAGTGTAATGAGAGTCTTGAAGTTAAGGGGTGAAACGTGGTAGCGGCTACCGCGGCGTGTACCCGCCATGATTAGAGCCTCACGGCCGGCATTTTCGCCGGTATCGTGAGCTCGCGAAATCGCTCCTGCAATTTTAATCCGGTCTCTTCCTTCGAGGTTCCTTCGAGGGTAAAATGGAATGTCGGCTCGAACCGTTTCGACTCGCGCAAAAAAGGGAGGGGAAAGGAAACGAGAATCCTCCTCTCATCCTCCCGATCGGTGGATTGTTCTATCCGCACAACTCGGTATGATTTACGATTCGATGCACGACCCTAACATTACGATCTTTGTGTAACATTCTGTATCGATCCGCCCTTATCGAGAGCGGGAATTTCGAATCTCGTGAAATTAAGTTTTATTAAGGCGAACTTATCGAGAGGAAACGTTTGGGACGAGTTACATATATATATATATATCGACATCAGTCACGGGGAGGACGATAAGAAGTGGAGGAGAGTTGTAATCGAAGCAAGTTTACCCTGTAATCATAAACGCGAGTCTGACTGCAGTTCCGGATGCGAGGAAGCACGTGTTCCGCGGCAGCTTGCCTCGGCCAAGTCTCGTCCATGAGCATTACGTATTCAGTGGCCAGCGCCATTTTGCCTCGACCATTTTTGCCGATCAAATCTTAATTGTTGGCTGGCGGCTGTCTAAGGAGGCGTGGCCACTGGTTGGTTCAGTTTCTGCCACGCGATGCACGAACGTGCTGCTTTTCTTCTTCTTCTTCTTCTTCTTCTTCTTCTTCTTCTTCTTCTTCTTATAGCTGCACAACGAGCACGATACATCGCGACTTTCAAATCGATTTCGATCGGCTGCCGTTCACTGGTCAATTCGAGCTCCAATCAGACCGAGCCCCCCTTAAATCGTGCAAAAAACGAAGAGGCTCATCGAGCGATGTTCGAGCAACAACGTGTACCCGTTTCGTGGAAGAGGAAATTTGCAAAAAAAAAAAAAAAAAAAAAATTGGTAGGCACGAATCGTGTCCTCTCTCTTCGTCGGCTTGAGTATCCGCCACGACTCTCACGACATCTATATACATATAATATATATATATATATATATATATATATATATACAAAGCATAAAAACAACACCGGATTTCTGGACCGTAAAGTTCGCTCGTACCGCGCCATTTTGATGCGCTATCTTAATTAATTTTAAACAAATTGTCGGCCGGCGACAGTTAAAAGAAAAAAGAAAAGAGAGAAAACGTGTTAAGAAACGAATCTCTATGTCCCGCTAATTAATTTTAATCGTTCCATATATTCATTCAGATATAATGACAGGTGTGCGGCGGCACATTTTTTCATATTCACCTGCGCGTACGCGTTGATAATAGCTAGGCTAATTACATTTATAGTTTAATTAATGACTCCCGTAACCTTGAGATATCACTATTATTATTATTATTATTATTATTATTATTATTATTATTATTAATATTAATAACACCACCATTGTTCAATTAGATACACGGGTAGTTTCGTGCGTAGCTTCATCGTCGCGACGAATAATTTAAGCAGCCGATAACGAATACACGGGCGACGAGACACGAGTGTTTAGCGTGTCGCTTTTTCAAATCGGTTAAAATTATCGTTCCCGACCGATATATTCGATCGCGCGCGCGTGGATAGATCGATAAGGGAAGTTTGGAATTAAAAATATAATATTATTTTATTATCGATTAATTGGTGATTTGCGCGCGTGTCGATGATGTAATTGTAGTTGAAACCGAATTAATACCGCCGCTCGGTCATAATCCGTTCCGTGCACGGAGAGGAATGGTGGAGGAGCGCGTTGCCTTGCTAACCTTCTCGCACCGTAATGACACGTATTACTCTGATTGGCAACAATTGGTAACAATTGACGGGCGGAACCCGACGGAGGTTCCGCTACTTTGCCCGCGTTGTTTACGACCAGAAACTTCAGAAACGTTACACCTTAATTGCGTGGCTACATGCTCGAAGAATTATCAAGGCCTCTTTCCCTCGTCCCTATGCAATTAGCTGTTGCGTAGGGATGTAGTTCTCGTCTATCTTGATACAGTGTTATAATCGGCTCCATCCTGGATAAGTATAATTTCAAACTATTTAAGAATGAAGAAGCTCAATATGATTCCCATATATTAGCATTATACCGTTCCTCCTCTTCTCCTTCTTTTTTTTCACTCCACTCTTCCTTCCTCCGTGGAAGGAGGAAGAGCGTAAAATACTCGAATCAGGCAACAACAACAAAGTTATTTTTCAACAACAAAGCAGGACCGCTGAAAAACACCCACCAACCGAATCTGTCGATCAACGAGCTCTTTCTCATTCATCCGCGTTGTTGCCACCAGCGTTTCCTTGGAATAAGGAAAACGAGGAGGATGGAATATAACTCTGATGATATTTCGAGTGTCGGAGGATAAGGATGATATTAATTGATACACGTATTAAGTTATCTTTAACGGTAATTGGTATACCACGAGCGAACGAAAGAAAGGAAAAGGAAGGAACAACCGTCTAATTGGCCCACCACGCTTGATAGTTATTGAACGTTACTTCCTCGTAAAAAAAACCAGCCCTGCATGTTTCCTCATTAAACGATCGTTTTCTACGTTTATTATCTTCCAATGCAAACTCTGCTCTTATTCCCTGCACCCTGTTATTCCAGCCGCTCCATTTACGATCCACCTTCTTATTTTTTTCTAGTAATAAACCACCTCGGTACATTCGAAACGTATATAGCCAAACAACTGGCGAAACGTTATGGCGTGCAATCGCCTCTGAATAAATGACAGCCCGCGTGTATACGCGTGTAATGTTTGAACAAAGAAAACACTCTCGCCCCGTCTCTTCTCTTCTCTTTTCGCTTTTACGTATCGATCGTTGAACGAAACGGTTGTTACTGTTACGCCTCGATATCGATCCACGTGATTGAACGAATTTTTTTAAACGACTATATACGTTTTATATATATATAAAACATAATCTTCGTCGCAACGAAGGTAATCAAATAAATCTTGAAGCAACGAGAAGCGCGTCGGCGTTTTCGTTGGAAATTAGTAACGCAATCCTTCAATTCGGCGCGCAATCTAATCTGCCGAAATTCCTATAATTCGTCGCCCTTTAATATGCTTTTCATCGAAATTGTCGGCCAATAAGAAAGAGCGGAGGGAAAGAGTTTCGATCGTGCGCCACGCCGGCAAGATGCTCCATCCGCCAAGCTGGATACCAATGACGTCAGGCGAGGTTTGCGGTCTCCAAATTACAATATCACGAAAACGGGCGAGACTACGACGGTATGGAGGGCTATACGGAGGAGGAGGTGGTCCTTTCCTTGCCAGCCGTGCGCTCGTGGAATAATAGCCTTCTGATTATATGCATTATATGGGCCGAGATTGATACGGTTCGTAATAAAATAATTGAAATAATCATACGCCACAAGGTCGACACAATGTTAGAAATTTGTCCGCCAAATGAAATATCGGTTAACTTAATATCGTGTGCTCGGTAACAAATATAATATACGTTCAACTTCGTCAGAAATTTGAACCGAGCGCGGACATCACACTTTTCCAATTTCTTTGTATCTTCTTCGTCGAAGGAGGAAACGATTCGTGGATAAATTCAATTTCTCGGAGGGTTTTTTATTTTATTCAAGGGCGCGAGCGAATCGAGAAGAAGAAAAAATTTAAAAATTCAAAACGATCGTCTCGAACCGATCTCACGGCGCCACTAAAAGTAAGGTAGACCGTAAGGGCACACACGCGCGGCCATCCGGCCATCTTTTTTTTTTTTTTTTGCTTCTTCTTTTTTTCTTTTTCTTTCATTCTGAAGCAATCTTAATATTATCCTTCGAATTACGGCCCTCCGGTGATCCACAACGCGCGTTCCCATCGCATAACGCACACCGTCGAATTAGATCCAATAATCCGCGTTCGTATTTTCGATCGTATCGATCTTCTTGCTTTGTACACACGCAGGTTTTGTAAAAAAAAAAAAAAAAAAAAAAAAAAACTTTTGTACGCGATACACGATAATTAACAATAATCGTACGTGCTCGCGTCTCGGTTATCGAAGAAATAAGAAAGCACGTTGTTAATCTATTTGGGCGTGAAATTACGATTCTCGGTGAAAAAGCGTTTACAACAATTTCAATCGAATCGTGTTTTTTTCTTTTTTTTTTTTTTTAATTTCGAAGAAGTTTTATATATTTGTTGTTGTGTAAGAAGCATGCGTGTTTATGGTTTCTACGAAAGCATTACAATCAACTCTCTCTCTCTCTCTCTCTCTCTCTCTCTCTCTCTCTGATGACCCCTTTTTCTTCCAAGAGATTAAAGGTAGCGCTTCATTTCATAAATTCTATTCCTAGAATTACAATGAACTGGTCTCCGAATTATAGATACTTAGAGCAGATCAAATCATTGAAATCAACTAGGGAATCGTTTCGCAAAAATTATAAAGCGAGGCTAAACTGAGGCATCAAAATGGGCCAATACGAAAAATTGAACGATAAAATTGACCATATTGTTGTTATTCGAGGCAATTCGAATAAATAAGAATATTCGATCGTTCGTTTTTTTTCTTTTTTTTTTTTATTTCAATCAATCTAGCCCGCTTCTTGTTTCTCTCTCTCTCTCTCTCTCTCTCTTTCTCTCACACATACACACATACACTCCTTTTTCTATTCGATCGAAGAAACTCTCGGCTGGTAATACAGTTCCCTATTTCACGACTGAAGGCCGGTCGAACGTGTGACGTCAGTGTAGTGCTGTGTTCCTTTCCTTGCCACGCGTTGTACGGTGATATTTACTTAGAAACAATAAGAAAGGATATACAAGGTATTTAATCGACACTCGATCGTCCAATTGCACGAATCGTGCGTGAAAATAGTGCTATACTTTAAGAAATTTCCCATATAATTTTCGTACGGAGACAGGTAACGTAACGCGCATGTAAAAAAATGATGCAATGCTCGTCACGCTGATAGAAACGTTCATACGACTCCCCCTTATGGGAAAATGGTTCAAGTGTGTGGTGAGAATCTTGAAAAACGTGCACTCGAAAATTGTTAAAGTTAGCAATCTATAAATAACTCGTTCTCCCAGCCAAAGTAAGGTTAAGTTCTGGAAGTGTGCATCTCGTGGCTGGTTCGAGAGGCTAGTGTTACGAGGCAGCACCGTGCAATGTTTTATCTCGAGCCTCGAGCTCCCCCAATACGTCCAATGCGGTACCGCGGAATTGGCGGCTCTTTTAAATTTCAAATTTCAAAATTTACGCTCGCCGATTTAAAAAACGAGCGTGACAATAATTTCCATCGTATCGAATATGTAATAGAAGAAAAAGAAAAAAATGTAAATGTCGATGAAAAGAGCGCGGTCATAGATCGAGCCCGCGTATCTCGCGAGACAAGAAAAAAAATAAAATCCGTCGTCGTCTCCTTTCGTCTCTTCTCTCTCTCTCTCTCTTTCTCTCTCTCCCATTATCGTATAATTTGCGAATTTCTCGGGGAGGTGGCGCGGTTAAACCGCGTTCCACGACAGAGACAGGACGCACAGTTTCACAGACGGGGGGAAAAGGAAGGCCGTTCGAATGGTCGATGATCGTGAGGCGAAAAGAAGGCGACAGAGGGAGGGCGAGAGAGAGGGAAGCAAAAGGACGAGAGGAATCGCGCAAAGTCGGTGGCGGATTGGCGGCCTAAGGCGCGGTTGCAGATTCCCGGCGTGATGCCGGTGATTCGCGGCTTTGGTGCCCAGTA
This sequence comes from Apis florea, assembly GCF_048593485.1. Classification (NCBI taxonomy): domain Eukaryota; kingdom Metazoa; phylum Arthropoda; class Insecta; order Hymenoptera; family Apidae; genus Apis; species Apis florea. The sequence continues at coordinate 251,251 of NW_028256685.1, read as the reverse complement.
ATCGTCGGGTCCCCTTTTACCCGACGTATTCCTCCTCCCTCGCATCTTTACTCGCCGGGGAGAGTGTATCCACCTTCCCCTCCCCTCTCGAATTCGCCTCTTCTTCTTCCTCCTCTTCTCCCCGGCACTTTCGCATCCCCTTTACCTCCCGTAGGCGTCTCGTACCTGTTCCAATCCTTTTGATATGGCGCGGCCCGTCGTACAACCGGGATACAATCCGAGAGAGAGGAGAAGGAAGGGGGAGGGTGGGGGGCGGGGAGGGCAATCTCGCGGTAAACACAGCAATCGCTTGATGTGCCGTCCGCATTAATATAATTAGTCACCCCGAGCGGTCGAAAGCGACTCGATGTTTGAGAAGCCGACTCGAGTCCACTCCAACTCTCGCCCTCTTCCTCGCCTCGATTCGAAGCATCGCGAAGGCCGGGGGCAAACGTTAAAGATTCCAAGGGTTGGAGCGACGAAGGGCGTGGCGTCGAGCCGAGTCATTTTCGTTTCTATACCCGCGCGTATATGCAAATATCGATACGTCCTTCTTTCTTCCTTCTCTCTCTCTCTCTCTCTCTCTCGAAGTTCGTTACGCGTTGTACGATATAAGAAGACGAATGTTACATATCGACGTTCGTTTGGCCGTCCCGAATTGGGGGAGGAAAATGGAGAGACGGCGACGATGGATTTGCTCTATTCTCTCTCTTTCTTCTCTCTTCCTTTCTGTTTTTCTTCTTTTCTTAGAATGGCGCCGAAGAAGATCGAGGAACCGGAACGGAAACCGCTGATCGGCCGTGTGGGCACCAATTTGAAAGTTGGCATAGTGGGCATACCTAACGTGGGGAAATCGACCTTCTTCAACGTTTTGACCAAGAGTCAAGCGGCCGCCGAGAATTTCCCCTTCTGCACCATCGATCCCAATGAGAATAAGTATCCAGTTTTATTATTATACCCACTTATACGTATATTCTGTTTACGATGGTAATAATTATCGTGAAAATTATCTCGATATCGCGCGTCGTTTGTCATCGACGGCTTCGAACAACTTTGCTCGAAAGAATTTTCCTTTAACCTCGAAATGAAACGCGACCGACTATGTGCGACAAACGTGCACGTCCTTTGCCCAAGAAAAAAAGGGAGGTGGACGAGTTCGACACGGACGCGTCCTTTATCATAAAGAAAAGTTACTTCAAACACATCAAGGGTCATCCTAGGGAGAGGTACGCCCCCGCCTGGCCCAAGCCTAACCCACGCGTGTATCCGAAAGCGAACAGTTACTACGCTTTCCACGAGGACACGAATCCGTTCACCAGATTCTCCGAGTCGGGTTTGTCGGGCCAGGAAAGCGTGGAACCACCGCACTTCGGCCCTTCCGAGGAGCCGTACGCGGATCGCGACCCCTACCTGGACACGAAGACGAGAGAGAAATACCTGGAAAGCGTGCCAACCTGTTTCGTCATACTTGGCAAACCCGATCTCAACACTATAAAACTCGCGAACATGATCGCCACCGCGTGGAAATGCATCCTGATTTGCCCCGTCTACCTGATCAAACTCGAGATGGAGGAGGGTAGCGAGAAAGGTAGATTGATAGGGAATATTTTGAAACTGGGTGGCCACCTGGGCCCAGATATAGTGATGAACCTGATACTGAACCGTCTCAACAAACGGGACGTGTTCCACAGGGGTTACATCGTGGAGGGATTTCCGTTGATGCCCAACAAAAAGCTCGATTACTCCTCCTACCTTCCCATGGACGAGTCGGACATAGGGATCGCCTATCGGGACGTGATGAGATGTTTCAATCCGTCGATCGAGATGACGTGTGACAACGGCGTGAAAAGGGTGAACGGCGAATGGGATGGTGGCCAAGATACGACGACGTGTAAACGGCACGATTCGAGGAAGGAGCGAGGAAGGAACGAAGGCAAGGAAGGGTGCGCGATCGAGTTTAATTACGAGAAGTTCGTCTCGAGCCAGATCGAGGACATATTCACGAAGTGGCCGTTGAAACCCACGTTGATCATTTACCTGATGTGCCCGGACGCGGACCACGTGAAGAAGCGGAACCACTTCCGCCTGAACCCGTTGATCGGCCGCATCATAGACACGACTTTCATGGACACGGCCGAGAAGATCGAGACGCTGTTCAGCCAGGAGAAGATCAGGCATTACGCGAACTACGAGCTGTATCGGGAGTTGATGGAGGAGGAGCAGATATTGGACGAGACTCAGGAAAAGTATCTGTTGAAACGGATCTCGGACGAGTCGTCGAACGTGAGGGCGCAGTGCGAGTTGTACAAACGTTTGGTGAAGCCCGTGATCGACAAGCGTATCCTGTTGTACAACCCGCAAAACGTGATCCGGTTGAACGGCCGCTCTCCCCTCGCCTTCATGTTCCTCACTCTTAGCGCCCGTCTACGCACGTTGGCCATGCGACGCGTCGTCCTACCCACGAGGCTCGTCACCCACGCCAACCTGGAGGAGGAGTCGCCGTTGGAGGACGAGTTCGAGGAGAAGTCGAACGAGGAAGCGTATCGAGACTTGGCGAACAGGGAGACCGTGTCCCCCTTGTTCCCCTGGAGGCTCTCCGCCTGGAACTTCCTCTGCCCGGTCGAGTTGGCCAGGGGTAGGACGGTGAACGGAAACGCGAGGCACAGCGTCCATTTCATGAACAAGATATTCTTCCTCTCGTCGAACGAGGCGGTCGATCTGTTCGTCCAGAATCCCCGCACCTTTCTCCACCCGTTCAGGCCACGGCCCACGTGCAAGGTGGTCGTGTTCGGGCCCAACTATTCCGGCAAATCCGAGCTTTGCCGCGAATTGGCGCGCGAGTTGAACGGGACGGTGATAAACGTGAAAGAGGCGAGGAGGAGATCGGTGGACGACGATTCGGAGTTTTATCCGTCGAGGAACGAGCCGGACGCGATCGTGAAACGCGTGAGGGATATACCGAGCGAGAGGATAGACGGGGACGTGTGGAGGGACGGTGGCTACGTGGTGGACGGTATGTATCCCAACATCGATTCGTGGAACGTGATACTAGACTCGGGCATCGTCTTCGAGGATGCCGTTCTCTTGCTCGACGAGGAACCCTACGATCACTTGCTGTCCAAGTGGCGCGACATCTTCCACGACGGGTTGGCCAGAACGCTCGACTCCCGTTCCCAAAGGAAGAAGGAGGAGGAGGAGGGGGAGGAGGACGAGTACACGGAAGGATTGTTCGAGTACATAAGGCACATTCAGCAATTTTACTTCGACTGGAGGACGGTCGAGGAGATGGTGGCTGACAGTTGTCTAACGTTGATCACGTGCAACGTTGGCGAGACAGCCCGCGATCTCTTCGCCCACGCGATCGAGCGGATCAAGGATCGTTACGCGGACCGTGCCAGGATCATGACCGAGGAGGAGAAGAAGAGGGAAAAGTTTCTGGCCGAGTACACGGGGATGGCCGACGTCACCGAGGATATGGAGGAGGAGGAGGAGGAGGAGGAGGAGGAGGAGGAGGAGGAAAAGGAGACGGGGAGGGGGATGATCGCGGATGCGAAACAAATCGCCAATCTTCGCTTCGGCGACACTGCCAATTACTGCCCGGTCGCGTTGATGAGGCACAACGTGTTCTGGAAAGGGAAGGAAGATTTCGGGGCAATTTTCATGGACAAGATATATCACTGCTCGAGCAGGCATGCCCTCGAGGAGTTCGTGCGCGATCCCAACAAGTTGCACCTCCCGTTGCGGAGGCCGTTGTCCACCATCCCCCCCCTCCGCGTAAGCGTGATCGGCCCGACCGGAAGCGGGAGGAGCACGCTGGCGGACGCGTTGTCCAGGCAATTCGGTTTGGTGCACGTGGATCACTTCGATCGGCTCACCGCGTACATGAAGCTGCGCGCTATGCCCCCCATCTCCGACAAGGACGCGATCATCCTGACGAGGGGGGACAGCCTTCTGGATCCGGTCGATCTGCCGGAAGATCCGAACGACGAGAGGTACAACAGCGACCCGGCCACCATCCAGACCTTCGTGCGCCGATATTGGAGGGACGGTGGTTCCCTACCTTCGAGGATGTATCGGGAATGCGTGTTGGATTTCTTCAACGAGCCGTTCAATCGGACCGGGGCCGTGTTCGACCAGTTCCCTAGCTGCGCCCAGGACGTGGAGGCCGCGTTGAGGAGTTACACGGTGCCGGAGATAGTGTTGGAGCTTCGTTGCGGCAGGGAGACGGCGTCCGAGAGGATGATGGCCAACCTGTTCGCCACGTGGGAGAGGAATTTGGAGAGGGAGAAGGAGGTGGAGAGCGAGCGGTACGCGATGGAGTTGAAGCATTACGAGAATTATCGGGACGCTTGGATCGAGGAAATGTTGTCGCTCGACGCGGAATACGGAGAGGAGGAGAAGGAGGAGGAGGAGGAGGAGGAGGAGATGGAGACGAGGAGATACAAGTTGGAGGAGATGTGGTATCAAGAGAATCCCGAACCGGTCCTATTCACCGATTGGGAGGACTTCGACACGGCGAAGAGAAGGATCGAGGAGGAATATCTGAGCAAGTACGAGAACGAGGCCGGGAGGGTGAACGCGGTGCGGGAAAGTTTGGCCGACGAGTCGATACCGTACGTGGTGATCGACGCCGAGAAAAGCCCCACCAACGTTTTCCTGCAGGCGGTGGCCATCCTCGAGCCCTACGCCCGTCGAATCACCTCCACCCTCGAGCAAATCTCCGCGGTGGACTTGGAGACGGCCGAAGCCCTCCTCGATCGCGGCTACTACTTTCTCAGCTCGTTCGGCCGTTGGTGCCCTGTTCAATTGCGCCGAGACGAGATCCCCCTCCAAATGTTCCTACCGTTGGAGAACAGGGAGGAGATATACCCGGCCGTGCACCGCCAATACGTTTACTTCTTCGGCGGGAGGGAGGCCCAGGAGGAATTCGCCAAGGATCCGTACAAGTATCTCGAGCAGGACTCTTGCGCGCCCGTCGTTCAGTTCCGCGTCTCGATAATCGGGCCGCCTAAATGCGGCAAGACGACCCTCGCCCGACGATTCGCCGACAAGTACAACATGAAAGTGATCACGCGGGGATCCGCTCTCCGTTACATCATAAAATACTTCACCTGGGTGGAGTCGGCCGAGTCGGCGGAATCCCACCTCCGCGCGGGGAGGATGGTCCCGTTGGAGCACGTGTGCCGGGCGATCGAGACGTACTCCATCGATCCGAGCATCGTCTCCCAGGGCTTCGTGCTCGACGGTTTCCCGAGCAGCCGCGACGAGTACGAGCAACTCGTGTACCTCGGCCTCCAGCCGATCCTCGTCCTCGACCTGAGATCCGACCTGGCCTTCTCGTTGGAGTGTTTGTCGGGCATCGGCGACGAGGTGACGAAACCGCCCAGATTCTCCGCAAACTTCTTGACCCACCTGTACGACATCTGGCGGATCGACGAGGCCGATTACCGAAGCTGGCTGAGAAGTTTCAATCAGAACGTGATCGAGGTGGACGCGAGCAAGTGCATGTGGCACGTGTGGACCCGCGCCGACGAGATCGTGCGCTCGAGATACGCGAGGATCAGAAAATATTTCCGCGAGAGCGATTACGACAAGGTCCACCGGTTGGAGCACATGAGCGTCTCGCCGTACGAGTTCAGGAGCAAGCAGAGTAGCTACGAGTCGTACTGCCCCCTTTGCCTGTACCACGAGGACGCGTTGAAAAGGAGCGACACGCTCGATCACCGAGGGATGGTCCAATTCAGGGAGCACGTGTACTGGATTTGCCCCGGCCACTTGGACGAGTTCGTCCAAGAACCGGACAAGTATTTGCCGCCTGTGAACGCGAAGCAGCTACCCGAGGATCGTCCCCGCGTTCTCACCGAGGCCATCGACCTGGAACACCCGTGCTGGATCAAGCGTCTGCGGGTGAAAGGGCTGTGCTCGGTCACGTATCTGGACAATCTGCCGCGCCGGATCATTGCGCGCGGAAGACTGGACACGGGGATTTTGTACAGGGACAACGTGTATCTGTTCTGCTCGAGAGAGTGCCGCGATAAGTTCATGGAGCAGCCGGCCAAATACGCGGACACCGTGATCAATTTTACGCGGACGTTGGCGCCCATCGACACGAAGGCGTTGCCGAATCTCGGCTTCCTCGAGCAGACGGTCGCCCTGTTGGTGATCGACGCCGTGAACCAGGTGGCCGTGAGTCGGCCGAAATTTCCAGGCATGTCGCCCTCCACCACCGCCGCCATTTTTATCGGCACGTACTTGAAGGCGAAGAACAAGCCCGCCTCGAGGGAGACGGAGCTGTACAGGGCGGTGAACGAAAGGATATACGCTTACGAGAGGATACTGAAGCTGGCCAGCCGGATGATGAAGCAAGTTCTTAACCCTTTTCTGAACATAAACGAGTATAAGAGGGGGACGCATCGCCATTACACTATAAGCCAATTGTCCGTGATTTCTCGCGATTTTAAACGCGACTCGAACTTCGTCTCGTTCTGTCGAACGTCGCCCACCCAAATTATGGTCGACTTGGACGAGGAGGAGAGCTCCGAGTCGAGCATAAATATCGAGGATTTATATTTTAACATTTAAGTTTGAACGTCTCGTTTCCGTTGTAATCTTGTAACAAGTGTAATAAAACGATATTGTAAATAGACGATTCAATTTGTAAACGGATTCATTTCGCTCTTTTCGCACCGTATTTCGATTTTATTCGTTTGACCACACGTTTTATCTTTCAGCACGTCGCGTACCCGTCCCCGACTCAAGATTCGATTATCTGTGCGACTATTTCAAGCCGGCCAGGTATGTATGTAAACGCGGGCAAACATTGTTGGTCCCGATCCGATACCGAGTCGAATGTATCGTCGAATCGACGACGAATCCACCCGCAAAATCCACCCTCGCGGCGGGGAAACCAGTTGGAATAATCGTTGACATTTCCATACTTTTATTTTCCCGAGGGTGGGGGCGGGGTGAAAGCGGTACGTGATCTGCAATGCAGATTCAAGAAAATTCGCGACACATCGTAGCCTAATGCGACGTTCCAATATATCTATCGACTTTGCACAACTCGCTTCGTAATAATAAATTATACGTAAGTTTGAAGCAGTAGTATTTCTATTCTGAAAAGGAAAAAGTAAGATTATAATGTTTCTCTGCGGGAAAATGTATATAACTGATGTATAAATTTACGAAATACTTTTGCACTCCGACGATGACTCTCACCTCGATGACGGCGATATTTATTTACGTTTGATCTTTTTAAAATGTCGCTCTACGAATAGATTTCTAATCTTACGAAGCGTAGAATAATATACTTCAAACGAAGACGTGTGTAACAACGAAATTATTTCTATTTCATTTAAGAAATTGACGATAGAGAGAAGAAGAAGAAGAAAAGTGATCTGAATAAAATAAGAATGGTGAAAGAGCTTTAATATTCAACAAATTTTCATTATATTTAAAGCTGCACAAAATATAAAAGTTTTGCGCGTTAATTTATGCGTAATTTATCATTTCTGAATTAACCAAGAAATTCACCGAATGGATTGCAAATATTATTTTGTTTCAAAGATCGAATGTTTTGCTTCGATCCTGTCTTTATTAATTAAAATTTCGTCCCGCTTTGAAAACTGATAATGGAAGCCCTGTCGCGACACACGAATGTCCCGCCTACTGCGCGTGGACGAGAGCCGTGTTTGCCTCGCGTTCAAGCTCGTCGACACGACGATGAGATTGAACGAGATACAAAGCAGCGTCGAGATCGTCGAAGCTTCATCCTTGGTTAAACGCGATTCTGTAAAAGAATCGATCGGCCCGAAAGAGGTTTGAAAAGTAGGTTTATCGAGAGTGGCGATGGAGATAGTTTGCCCTGGGACACGTGTCCGTTCACAATTCCGCTAATTTGGGGAGATTAAAATGCGAAAACGGCGTGGAACGATCAAAGAGGACATTGCAACGTCCAACTCTGCTTGTCACGTGTCGGGATGATTCAACGATCCCTAATGAAAGCCACGGCGCCTCCCCCATTCTTGGGCCATTCTACCAACGCCCGTCTTCAAAGGCTAATTGTTTAATGATGCCACTCGCATTAGCATTTAAATACGCCTCGTTGTCGCCACCCCCGTTCTCAATTCAAAAAGCGTGCATGCACGTTGCTCAGCGTCCCGTGTTAATCCCGAAATGAAAATCCCAATTATTCCTTCAACTACACGATATATTTACAGCAAAGTGCCGGCTTTCTTGAACGTCGTGGACATCGCTGGGTTGGTCAAGGGCGCCGCGGAGGGCCAAGGATTGGGGAACAGTTTCCTCTCGCACATCAACGCTTGCGACGGAATTTTTCATCTTTGCCGTAAGCGAAACGTCCGAGCCATATTTGTTCTGGCTCACCTCGCGCATCGAAGCTTGTTGTTGATTGCTTTTCATCTTCTCACGCAGGAGCGTTCGACGACGACGACGTCACCCACGTGGAGGGGGACGTGAATCCCGTGAGGGATCTCGAGATCATCAGCGAGGAGTTGCGGTTGAAAGACATCGAGTTCTTGAACGGCCATCTCGAGAAATTGGAGAAGCTTGTGGTTCGAGGGAACGACAAGAAGCTGAAGCCCGAATACGTGAGTGAATTGTCGATTGTGAATACCTTGTAAACGAGTTGTTTAAAGAAACAACCCGTTCAGAAAATCAATGCGGCCATATCCTGAGCGAAATTACCGAGCGAAATTAAGAGAGCTGGTACACTACTTCCTAGAACGAATCAATCGAATTACCCACTTTCCGTGGATTGACCCACGGCAATTTCTCCCCTCGTTCCAGACTCGTTCGCAATTTGCTAAAAACTTTTCGAAGCCGCCACCTCTCAAATCGTGATCGTGGAATTATTATTCCGCTTAAACACGCGTACTCGTTAAACCTGAACGAGATTCGGTGTAAATATTAACCCTTCTCTCTGTGCAGGACACGTTGTTGAAAGTGAAAGGCGTAATGGTGGATGAAAAGAGGCATATCAGATTTGCCGATTGGAGCGCCACCGATGTAAGTTGATCCGTATTTTTTTATATCTACATTATCCGTCAATTCAAATATTTTCACATTTTTTCCAGATCGAGGTTTTGAACAAGTATCTATTCCTTACGTCGAAGCCGGTCATTTATTTAATCAACCTGTCTGAAAAGGATTACGTGCGTAAAAAGAATAAATGGTAAAACGGTTTAATACATTATCGTCGCTGTTAATTTCAACGATACGATGATTATAATGATTTCAGGTTAATCAAAATTAAGGAATGGGTCGATAAAAACGATCCGGGAGCTATTCTAATCCCGTTCAGCGGCGTGTTTGAAAATAAGCTTCTCGACATGAACGAGGCGGAACGCGGGAAATATTTAGAAGAGAACAAGGTTACGAGGTGAATTAGATTTTTCGAAATGAAACTCGAAAGAAAGGGGAGGGACGAACCGTTCGTTCGTGAAATTGAACGTTTCGTCTGGAACTCCCCCCGAAAACTTGAAAAGTCGGGTTCCCATATTTAGTTATGCACCGAGTTATCTACTAACGGTAATAACAAGCGAGGGCTCGGGCTTCAAGCGTCTAGACCAGAGCCCTACTTTCACGTAGGGTTACTAATAAAAAACTGCGGCGCATCCTCGCTTGTGGCGCATTATATTTTTACGAACGGCTATTCAAATTCTTGCAAAATTGCATAAAAACCCCTCCTACCCTGCCGGGCACTATACACCGGTACAACCAACCAACCGGGGAGTGGAATGAGGATCAACCGGTTCAGTTGGCTAGTGGGTCATTGGCGGATAAGCGTATGTTGCGCGTAACATGACAAACTGGATCGAGTTTATGCCCGGTCAATTTTCAACGTCGTGGAAGAAAAAAATAAACGCGATAAACGTAACAAGGGAAAATGAAACGAAACGTTGATAAAATATATCGAGTTTCCTCTATCAATGATACTCGTGTAATCCATGGTTTGGAAAAAAAAGTGTAAATTTCTCTTTTTTTTTTTGGTCCAAATTCGGCCAAATTGTGATCGTATATACGACAGGTCTCTCCTCTTCTCACACACACACACACAGGTAATCACAGGGGACAAACGGAAGATCTGTAGATACAGCGATTTTATTTCTAGACCGCAGATGACCGGGGCGCCGAAGTAGGTCTTCTCCCTCGGACAGAGTTAGAGTGATAAAATTGCGGTATTAAGTCGTTCAGCTTTATGTGTATTCTCTGAAGTCTCGAAGTTCGTCCGGCTCGCAGAATAGGATGGCTTCCCTTCTTATACCCTGTCATTAGACGATATTCGGTTCGGGACAATCATATTCCGTGGTCCTGTTTTTCGGCCACCCCTTCTTTGAACCAAGAATCTATTTCCTTTTCTTCTCTTCTTTTCCTTTTCTTTCTCTCTTCTGTTATCGTGCTATAAAAAAATTTTTATTAACTTTACGTTCTCCAGCGCCCTCGACAAGATCATCGTTCAAGGATACAAGGCACTGCAATTGCAATACTTCTTCACGGCGGGCCACGACGAAGTCAAGGCGTGGACAATCCAGGTATCATCGATACGAAGCTTTTACTTTCGTTTGATATTTCTCGAGCATTTGTTCTCAAACGTTTTTAGAGAGGTACGAAAGCGCCACAGGCCGCGGGAAAGATTCACACGGATTTTGAGAAAGGATTTATCATGGCTGAGGTTATGAAATTTGACGATTTTAAAAACGAGGGATCGGAAGCCGCGGTAAAGGTGAATATATATATACACCTTGTTGATAATAAATAACAACGTGTCGGATTCATTTCAATGCCCATTCAATGTTCCTTCTCCTTTATAACAGGCTGCCGGAAAATATAGACAGCAAGGACGCAATTACGTGGTCGAGGATGGAGATATAATTTTCTTTAAGTTTAACGCTGGCGCTGGATTAAAGGATGCGAAGAAAAAGTGATGGCACGTTTGGCTCATGTTGCTGCTCGTTCATTTGTACATCAACATGATTGCCATGTTTTGCTGCACGCGCGATATGCGTATAAAATGGTCGAAATCACTTTCCGACACCCCTTAATTTTATTTTTCGTTCAATTTGAAATCATATACACCACCATCGTTGATAACGATAGCGCCATTTTTATATATAACAACAATTTCGAATTTTACTCGGACAAATTATATTTTTATATGTTCTATTAAGCTATATAAAAAAAAAAATGTACGTCCTTTTGCTGCTTGTAGTAATATATCGTCAAAGTAATTTGATCAGTTTTGTCGTATCAATGCTGGTAATTATTCATTTTTTTTTTTTGTTTCTTTTCTTTATTTCATCGTACGATAGTTGTGATATTGAAAACTTGCATTTTTGAAGAAAGTGTAAATAAATAATAAGAGCTTCGTTATACAATATCCCGCTAATATTATATAAACAACCGATAAACAGGAAATAATCATTGTACGTTTTCTAATGTTTCTTTGTACATTTTCGTATTTATTCTAAAATACAGTTAAAATATTTAGTAAAAAAAAAAAAAAAAAAAAAAACTTTCATCCTCGGTAATATAATAAAAGGCCGATTAAAAGATTGCTATATACATTTAAATGATTACAATATTAAGCTTGAACGGATTATAAGATGTTTACTATGTTCAAAGTATCGTTTTAAATTGAACACTGATGATTCGTGAGGAAAATTAATTTTCTCCTTTGTGTCTTCTATTTGATGTAAAAAAAAAAAAAAAAGAAAAAAAAAATAAAAGATGACACAAATTCTTATATTTCTAATTAAATATAAGAATTATATTTTTATTATTATATTATTAAAAATACTTTAAACATCGATATCTTATAATTATTGAAAACACGAATATTATATCTTTGACTTGAAATACCTACATGTATAAATAATTATATATTATTGTTATAATAAACTTACAATACGAATGTAAAAAATGAATAAATTATATAGCTATGACAGTGGAAAAATAATTTTTTTTTTTTTTTTTTTTGTATCACATCCTAATAATAATAGAAGATTTAGTTTCATAAGATTTGAATGAAAAAAAAAAAAAAAAAAATAGAAAAGAGAGATAATTCGTTCACCGTGTTCGTTTTTTGTAAAAAAAATTTTTTTATATATTAATTATCTTTGGTATATCATGTTCGAAACAAACGTGAAGAAAATTTCCTTTCTTGGACGGATCGTGGCTCACATCACCGTTTCTTCCTCGATGTTTCGTTCAAAAGTCGAAATTTTAACCACTGATAAAACTCTATTTCATCCTCAAAGAGTTTAGACAAAATATTATAGTCCTCTTGCGAATTTAACACAAGTGTGGGATCGGGAAAATGTGCATTTTTTGATTCTGAATGAAACGGATCAAGATAAATTCAAGTTTAAACCTTAATATCGCTCACCTTAGTATCGCGTAATAACAGAATTATGCCAGCTTCTTACTGTTTACTTACGAATTTTTTTGTAACTATGCTTAGCACCTCGAAAGAAATATGGAAATTTGTATTCCAGTATATCTATCGATTGTTCCATGTACTCCAATATTCCGACAACAGGATACCATTCAACGACATTCGCTTTAGCCCGTTGCAACGCCCACTTATTATTTATTTCTCTATAATTAAGATCACAGAGAAAGATCGAGAGGACGAAATGTGGTAGAGGAAAAAAAAATATTATTAATCGAATACTCACGAGCATCGAGGATCTTGGCCACAAAATATGGGTATGGCTCTACTTTCCAGCATATTTCTTCGTCTCTCGTGATATCTAAAAACCGGTAAATAAATGCATATTCGACACGCACTTAAATTTATACTGTTATCGCGCTTCGAACGCTGCATGATGCGCGCAAATATTATTTTCTAGCGAAATGTAAATCCTGGGAGAAATGATTTTTTTACCTCAGAAAATTCTGTACCCCTACAGGATTCCTCACTAAAGAAATAAACGATGGAGACTCTCGTCCGAACTTTGAAAAGTTTAAGAATCTAACATCTCCGTCGAAGCTTAAAGGAATCGCTTCCTGCCTTATGATATTGGTAATTTCTTCGACCAGAAGTTCCTGTTAAAATAGGATATCATTATTTCACAATCGAAAAGAAAACTTGTCTTCTCCTACAAGCTCTCCTCGCGTCGAAAAATATCGCGATATAAAATATAAATGCACATCGAATCTTTTCACATCTTTTATTAACTTTCTCCCATAATATTTCGCGCCAACTTGTCCTATCCTTCCTGAATTCGCCTAGACGTGTTCCAAATCCAGATATTTCCCGTCCGGTTACTTTAATTGGAAAGATGAAAGTGGCACAACTTCGATTGCAACACTGAAAACCGACTCAGGCCCCGAGCGCGCAAAATGCAACGGCCACTTTACGATCAAATTTTTCAATCAAAATTATAACGCGATTATTTCGTATACAATGATAAAAAGGAAGAAAAATAAGTTGACGAGGAGCATCCCTGTGTTTTATTGAATTTTACCTCTTGCAAAGTTGATAGGAGGCCGTGATCACCGGGTGGTAATCGTATGTGTTTGAACGCATTGTAACCCTGCAAACGTTGCAGCATCAGGACAAACAGTTCGGCTCCGGCGTCGGGTACACGAGTCAACATCAAAATATGTTTATTCATTTTCGGCAAAGCTCCACGAGCACCTAATTCCGCGAGAGAAGGCGTTACATATCGATACTTCTACAAAGTAAATCTCGTATTAATGCTCATCATATATACAACGATACTTTAATTTTAAATAAATTTAACAGCTTATACGTTTGTTAAAAACGAGAGAAAAGCGCACGTCTGTGATATCGATCTCGAAATCGAATTGGATTCTTCTTTATTTCGTAAGAAGTAATATTTATAAATCGGTGAAGGAGAAAGATCACTTTCCAACAATTATTACGTTCTTTCACCGATGCACTTTCACTGCAATGCACAGCCTAAACTAGATCGGTGCATTATTCGAAAAGAAAATTTTCAAGTTGAAAACTATATTATCTGTATTAAATTTTCAATCGAATGTATTTAAATTTATTATAATATCGAAGGTAATTTACCTGATCCTTGTTGATATATTGCTCCCCAACGTAAGGCTCTTTTATACTGATTCCCGAATTGTTTACAGTCTCTATCGTCGACTTTAAATTTAAAATGACGAAGAAAACTGTCAGGCAAGCGGCGACACTAGTTACCAAACCGCGATTAAACCGCATCTCAAAATGAGATTCGATCGATCCTTTCGTTCCTTCCGGAAAGAAGGTGGCTACCTTCTTTTCTTAAATATTACTTTACCAATAATCCTGATTACGAACATTGAAAGTCTCGAAAGTCACAAATCAACGTTTGTGTCTACCAAGTAACTAAAGAGAATGTCAGTGGGTCAGAGACTTCGTACCGCTTAATCCCCACATCTTCATCTAAACTCCCACCAACAGTTGGAAATTGCGGAGAGGAAAACTTTTCTATCCTCAATTAATTACACATTTTAATGAACAATAAAAATTTCGAAATTAAATTCCAACTGGCTTAACTTAATAATCAATTATTTTCGTTCAAAGTTTAAAATGAAAATTTATCGCTTCCGATTTCTATTTCTCGTTGCAATTTTACAATAGCGCATCCACGGAATCATATAGTAGGGAAGCTGATGCAGTGAAAGGTAGCTCGATTTTTTATTAAACGATGATGATATTTCTTTGCTATTCGATACTCGTCGAATCGATTTTCGACCGAATCTTCGAACCGAAATAAAAAGAAAAAAAAATTAAGAATTAAAAATATCCAAGATCGCGAACAAGTTGACTTTCTTTCCAAACGTTCATATTATTATTTCTCTGTTCAACAAAAAAAAGAGGGGAGGGGAGGAAAGATGAAACGATTTTATGAAAATTGAAGAGAAATGGATTTAGGAAAATAGAAATAAAATAGAAAAAATGGCGCGAACGCCATTAGACGTCTCGAAGTTCCATGTTTGACCGCTATTCAACCGGCCGGCGTAGTGGCGCAACTATCCACGTGGTATAAGAGTTCGCGATCTTTCTACCTATCTACAAGTTTATTTGTAAACAGTATTTCGTAAGATGGACGCGTACGATATACATAGGAAAAATTGGGAAGATTTGGATGTAACCAAAGAAGAGTTAAAGAATATAACGGAGTGTCTGAAAAAGGAAGAGTTTCGTAAATTGTTAATCGAATACGCTGAAGAGGTGACTGATCCAGAAAATAGAAAGATATACGAAAAGGAAATCACACAATTAGAGAAGGAACGGGGCGTCGACGTTACATTTGTTCATCCCGAGCCTTGTTACGTCATAAAAACTAGTGTAAACGGAGAGAAAAAATGTTTTCTAAACATAAGCAAAAGTAACATTGTTGACCGACCAAGCAGTCAACCTTCTTTCGAGCAAGGTCATCGTGGATTACAATGGTCTATTCCTTATACGTTGACACCACCTCGTGATGACCTTGACAAAAAGAATGTACGTTGTAAAGTTTTCGATGTCGTTTTTCATCCTGACACCATGTATCTGTCATCCAAAAATGCGCAATTCCGCGAAATTGTTCACAATACAGCCCTCGATGGTGTGGAAAATAATTTCAAGGTAAGAATCGTCAACCATTTTATTCGTTTTTTCGATTATTCATTCTTCTAATTTTTTTTTTTTTTTTTTAATTCCACGTTTTATTCCTTCCTAGGTCAAATTAGACAGGAAAAATCTTAAGTTTCCAAAGATATCTTACAAAGGAATATGCCATCCTACTGTGATCAGAAAGCCATCAAATGAACCACCTAAAAAACAATTGGACATAGAACCAGAAATTTATCAAAAATTAATGGCTAGTTATGATGAAAGCAGAAAACAACAATTCAAATGTGCGGAAGAAGTCCCAAAGCGTTGTTCACCACCTACCAAGTATTATAATAAAAAAGTAGATAAAACTGAGGATATAAATAGCAAATATGTGACACCAAAATTTTCTATAAAACATCAATCTGATATAGAGTTGGAAGATTTTAGTAATAACAGAAATGCAAAAATGAATGCTACAGTACCTAAGAAATTAATCATTAGCATAGATCTGCCCTTGTTAAAAACTGCCTCCGATGCTTCCTTGGATGTACAAGAACGTTTTCTCAGTCTGAAAAGTGAAAAACCTGCAAAATATTTATTAGAATTACCTTTACCTTACTGTGTAAATGCAGACAAGGGTAATGCTAAATTTGATTCAAAATATAAAAAACTTGTAATAACGCTACCAGTTATTCGGCCAGTGGTACTGGTATCTGATGCCAGAGAGGATAGTGGAGTCGACAGTGATCATGGTAGTCCAGTACCATTATTGTCAGAAGATTCTACGGAAGATTCTCTCGATCAAAATCAAAAGAAGAGCAACTCTGTGTCTAAATTGGTTGAAGAATGTGAAAAAGTGCTTGAAGATACGAAAACAGAGTATGAAAGTGAAAATATAGAGGATTCTAGTGATACAGCATTACGGACTAGCGTAGAAAATATAGACGTATTTTTAGATCCTAGCATTAAGTATTCACTGCCAACATTTATTTGTAATATGTATAACAATCAATTAGCGATTACTGTAAATGTAAAAAATGTCGATCCGAATTCCATACGTCATAAAATTTTACAAAATAATTTAGGAATACACGTTTTACTAACGTCTATAGGTACAGGTTTCTTTCCACAGCATTATTCGTTGTGTTTAAAAATAAACGAAAATTCCGTAGATCCCGATTCGCTCACGGTTGAACCGTGGGATAATAACGTTGTATTTACCATTACGTTAAAAAACGTGGAAAATTTAGCGCGATACTATGTTGGTATAAACGAAGAATTCATGGAAGAGAGAGATTTTCCTACTGCTACGTCTTTCAAAAATCAACTAAAGGAATTACTGGTAAGTATTTTATATATATATATATATTATGAATAGAAAATAAAGATTATTTTACGCTCCTCGTTATTTTGTACAGGCCGAGGAAGACGATAATTTGGAAACGGATCGAATAGTCAACGTACATGCTGACGACGACGGTGTTGTCATAAATATTACTCCGAAACATCTAGATTCTGACGATGAAGTCGAACAGCACAGTACAGGATCGATAGAAGAACAACCAAGTCTTTGTCATACGTTACCAAAGACTAGGTCCGTTTCAGAAAGCAGTGGGGATGAGCTAACAAGTAATAGCATAAATACAGGATCATACTCGAAAAGTATATTGAAATCACGGCACACTCATGATTTTTCACGTTCAGTGTCCGAATCGAGTGCGGATGAAAATGGAATGGCTTCATCGTCTGTAGATTGCCATTACGATTCGACACAAGATTTAAATCTTGAATCAGATTGTTCCAGTTTAAAAAAGACAGTACGATTCAATGACGTGGTATCGCGACAATTGTTCAGGTATTTTTGAATTTTATTCGTTTATTAATTTTTGATAATAACAGTAAGTACAGTAAATTGATCGATTCTCGTTTAATTTCTAGATCTAATTCCAGTATTTTGGGCCAACGTAAAAAGAATCAACGAAAATTGCGAAATAAAAGGCGTGTTCACGAACGTAGGATGAGCGAAAGCGAAAATTCCGAGACGGAGGAACGTGAAAAGTACAAAGCGAATCAAAAAAATGCGGAAGTCTCCGAGACTATAAAACCTATACTTAATAAGGATAAACAGACAACCGCGCAACAAAAAACTGCGAATATCGAAATTGGAGATGGATCGAATAATAATCATTCTTCGTTAAAACGAAAATCAAGTATCGAGGAAGAAATTATAAACGAAGCAATCTCTACCGAGACTGTAAAGGATGAAGTAACAGCACAATTTAAGAATGATCTAATATTCGATCTCGATATGTAGATTTTCATCAATCAAGGAATTTTGTAACGTGTATGTGATAATTTTTTAAAGCTTTTAAAGCTTGTAAAGCGAATTAAAGTAGTTTAATTGGACTTTTTTCAAGAAATTACAAAAAAAAAATAATAATAATAATAATAATTATAAATTTTGTTTACGATCATGCGGTAATTTCTTGATAAAATGATAAATTCGTATTATTATATAGAGGACTTCGAGAAAAATAGTCCTAAGTGATATAGAATTTTCTTTCGTTCGATAGTTCAAAACATCGATCTTATCTCGTAAATTTATCTTCTGTATTTATGAAATTAGAGTAAGAATCTTTTTAATATTTCTCATATCGATCTATTTTGAATTTTAACTATCTCTTATATAGAAAGGTATACAAAAAAAAAAAAAAAAAAAAAAAAAAAAAAAAAAAAATAGAAAAAATGAATCACATTTCTTAAAATTTTTGTGAAGAAATCTTTCATAAAAAAAGGAAAGTGGCACGTTCTATTTTATAAGGCGAAATTCTTAACAAATGAATTTTTTACATATATTTTATAGATCGTCGTGTAATTGTTTATATAGAATGCACGTTTCACGAATTCATCTTTATCAATAATCACGATCGTATCGTATAATCACGTTTATGAAAACATAACTCTGTTGTTGTTTGGAGCGAAATAACGCACTTGCTTTCTTAGTGAAGTGTTTGTCCCGTGTTATATCACAATATACACAATTATACACGATACTAGCGTATTCTCTGCGAAACAGAAAGAAATAGAAACAATAAAATAGATAGATAGATGGAAATAAAATTTTACAATAATAAAATCGATCGATTTTTAATAGCTCGTCATTGTGAAATTTGATCATTGGAAAACGTACTATTTACCATTATGAGAAAACGTATACAATATATTTTAAACAATTAACCGGTTTATTTCATTCATAATCACGCCCCGAATTCGTATACCGATTAGATTTGATTCCCAAGTTTCGATCTTATCTTCAATCTCATCTTCTTTTCATTCTTATTCTTAACTGTATCTTACGAGAGCGACAAAATCCAGAACTTCGAGAATAATGGACAAGGTTCGGTTGTAAGTTGGTAAGCGCGAATCAAAGTTGGCGTTACGTCGTTGTAAAGTGGTAAAGGTAGAAAAGTGGGACAAGCGAGCACGACGAAGGCAGTTTGGTACGAACTGTATACGAGAGGTTGGAGCCCATCGATCTCGCTACCTGCGGGGGTGTAAGGTCGTTACACTCGCGTCCACCTATGCACGAGCTGCATCGCATAGTTGCTCGTATTATTCCTATTGATGCCCCGCCGCCAGCGACCCTCACGAATGCAACGTTCTAATTTCGCGGCAACAACCCCCCTGCAACCACTACCACAGTGGTGACGACTGCTACGGGGTCGCGGCCTGATTCGCAAACACTCTAAAAGACCTAGAAGGACAAGGGCCTCTCAGACACTACGAACGTACCGCTGGGTGATGCTTGCTAAAGTGTAGAATACACATTGCAAATATTTCGAGAGATTTTATCCATTTAAATTCTCGCGTGGATAAATAATTATATCCACGATGATTAATTATTATAATCGTCTTATTGACAATATTTTACTGGATACGAATAATAACGTATTATTCGTAACGTATTCTAAAGACGAGAAGGATTGTTTTTTTCCTTTTTTTGTGGTTTGGCCTGAAATTGATTTAAGCTTGATAAAAGAAAAAACCACGCAGACGTGTCGTCAAATTTTTGAGATTGAACCAGCCAATGGGACAAAGGCCTGACTGGTGGTAAGCCTGGCTGGCACCAGGTCGATAAGTCGTCCACCTCTGGAGAGAGTCAAAGGTTGGCGTGGGTACACGAGGGTACACGTACCCCGTGTACGGTAGTTACGGCAGACACGACATCGGCAATGCGGCACCCGTTACGTCGTTCGGCCATCGCACCTGGCACCAGTGGAAAACAGAGCAGGCCGACCGGCATCTAATACATGATGTTGAACGTCACCAAGTTATTTGTCACGCCAGTCATCTTAGCAACATCGATGATCGTGATACCGAATACATTGCACATCGCGAGTAAAGAAGCAATAGAATTAGATGGATACTTGGGAGATAATCTTTCGTCACAGTTGTTGCAGATCGATCGAATTCAATATGTTGAATCGATTCTTCCTTGAAGGATTATTATCAGAAATTTTTCATTTTGCGATAGAAAATTCTTGTTTGAGAAGATTATTTGTACAAAGAAATGAAACCTGAAAGAATATTATTTAGATTAGTTTAGAAAGAAACCGAACGTGTGAATAATTTAATTTAGAAATATGAGCTGCAAGAAGGATGAAGATTGAACAAAATGAGAGACACGTCTCGTTAATTTTACTATGTCGTTCGGTCAAATTATGCGAACTTTTTCCACGTTTCATTTGAGAAAAGAGAAAAGCCACTCTTAGAACTTTTCTCCCTCTTCTTTTTTATCTCAATCCGTCTTCTTTTCTCCATCCCTCCCTACGAAGTCAGGTACTCGAAGTGTGGAGTATCGATTATATGGACCCTGCTTCGTGACCACGCGCCGTCTGTACGTTGTGCTGCCCGGATAACCCACTGACACTGACAATTTTCGTGCAACACAGACATTTTTTTTCATCGATTATTTTTTTCTTTTTTTCTTCTTCGACCTATCATCAATACCCGCGCTTCTTGCAACGTGTTCTCTGATAACACGTATTTACCCTTCGTTACGTTCTCGAGAGTATATATATATATATATATTCCATTCACCATTTTTATAAAATCATTTTTCAAAAGTATTAATAACGCTATTTCAAAACAAATTGATTTCGATGAAAATTTTCGGGTATGCAGAGAAATTTATTTTTCGACGGGAAAAATCCTCTCGAGCTTCGTGAAATCAAATTTTTACCATTTTTTTCTTTCTTCTTTTTTCCTTTTTTCCTGGATGTTTTCATCGTGCAATCGCATTAATACAATTTAAATTGAAAATTTCGTGGTATTAAAAGTATTGAATATATCGTTATTTAATCTATCTTGTAGCGTTACGAAATTATATTTATATAAGACGAATTTTAAGGGTTGATTTTACTCCTTCGAAATAACATTCCAGGATTAAAAGGAAATTCTCGTATAAAATTATTGTTGGTTTTGATAACTTAATTGAATTCGCATAAAGTGTATGAAAATTTCAGCGACTGTAAATCTTATATTACTCACTATTGAAGAGGAAATTCGTCTTTTCATATTTGCGTTCGTTGAAGTATGAAAAAAAAAAAAAGAAAAAAAAATAGCGTAGTTTATACAAATCGATTGAAATAGCAATATATTTAAAAAAAAAATGTCGGATTGAACTTTTCATCATGAACAATTAGAGATAATTGAATTGAATTTTTTTCTCTTCGAGAGTGAAAAATTATCAGAAAAAGCTGATATCGTCTAACTGCGATCCGCTCTTCTACAAAGTATTGCACACACACATTGCTACGTTGCTACTGGATTCGTGGACGAAAAAAATAGGCCGGCATTTGCTTTTTACGTACATCACGTTTAAAGAAGCTCGTTCTTCCAACAAAACAAAAGATTCCACCTGACTTGTCTGAATCATCCTTCTCTCAACATCTCAGAACAATGTCCAACGTTATGGATTTTTCAATCATGGCGGGTGAAAGTATGAAATGAGACGCGCAAAGTCTAAAAATTTTTTAAAAAATTAAATCAATAATCGATAATGAGATGAATACGCACGTTTTATCGTTATAAATGATATAAAGTATCCAAGGCTATTGACTCTCTCTCTCTCTCTCTCTCTCTCTCTCTCTCTCTCTCTCTCTCTCTCTCTCTCTCTCTCTCTCTCTTGAATCGTGCGTCCAAATTATACGATATCAATCAATCGTTCATACAGTTAAATTAACACCCATGAAATCGAACAATCGTTGACGAGTTCTTTCTCTCTCTCTCTCTCTCTCTCTCTTTCTCAACGATTTATATCAGAAACGCTTATAGATTGCATGCCCTGTTCACGACGGACTAACACGCGAATACAGTCATCGACCCCCTTTGGCACGAGCACATTATACAATACTACGAAACTGACCTAAGTTAACGTTTCATTCAACGGATACTGGCACACGAACACGTGAAAAGTGGTGGAAAAGTCGATGAAACAATTTGCAACGAAATCGCCACCGATGGTAATTCCCCCTAGTTATCGATCTACGATCTATAACGTGGCGCTCTCCACTCACGTGCAACGTGAGCACAAGCATATAATTGGTAAAAGAAACAACATTCGAGAGAAATTTATATTGCATGTCGCAATTACATGTTCAACGACCACCAGAGCCACCGTTTAAGTAAAATTAAAGTTTCATATCGGGAAAATCGTTGGAAAATTCCCGATATCAAATGTGTTGCAAGGGGTAAATCCTCTCTGCCAACATTCATGTTCCAAAGGAACAATGAATTTCCTTTTAAAAAGCGGTGCGCGACAATATATTCTTTTTTCGAAATCTATTCAGAAAAAGGTAGATTACATTGTTACGAAGGTTGTAATACACTTTTATAAAACAGAGTTCGGGATAGAGTCGGAGATCTGTAACAAGTTAAATACCGTTTTTCGGCCTTTTTTTCCTTTTTACCTCACCTTCTTTCGAAATAAAAGGGGGCAAAGAAATGAACGAGTCGTTTTTTCATTGCCACGTTTAAACAAAAAGAAAGAGTAAAGTATTCCGAATCTCACTTGTATCACAATGAGAAACTCGTTGAAACGGACGGAACGTTTTCAAAGGCGTGGAGAAATCTTTAAAGCATCTCTTTAAAGCGGATTTAACAATTTCCAGCGTATAATCTTTTAAAAAGATTCGCTCCTCTCTTCTGCTCCGAAATTCCACGATCAGAGATATCCGATTACAATCTCTCTCTCTCTCTCTCTCTCTCGTTACAAAAACGGAAGCGAAAATTCTCTCTTTTTCCTTCCTAAACAAAATTCGCTCGACGTTTAATTAATAATAACTCGAATAGAAAAATTCTCCGCTTCGCAACGGAAGAAAGTTAAAAAGACGATTAATTAACGCGTAAAGGAAACGTAGCAGTTGACCAATTAAGATACGATCATCGAGGAGCGCGCACCACCGAAAGTGTTTCCGCCGTTGAAATCTTGACCCTGTTTCGCGACAGGCCCGCGGTACAACACACTTCTTACGCGCGGTATTCGGAAATGATGAACGCGCGTGCGTATTGCACGCTGCGCGCGCTTGCCGCACACAGTTTCGCGTCACCGTTACTTATCAACCCGTGCATTTGTGTTTGCACATGGCGGATGGTGTGGGTGTGTAGGTGTATACCTTCAACGGTTTACCACATGTTGCGCTTAGGTGCGCGGAGCGCAAGTCCGCCGCCAGGAGCCCGGGCCATCAGGATAGAGAGAGAATTTCTCCCCTCGGCTCGGTCAGTTACGCGAGTACCAGCAAACGTTCCGTGTGTATTCTCACGTTTCACGTTCACGTACGGGGGGGAGAATGTCGCGATAAAAAACCGAGACGAGGCCCTGTCCGTATATAACCGCCGCGTATGTAACCGTTGTACACGGCAATCAATCAATCGAACGTGAACTCAGTGATTGAACGATCGAGAGAGGAGACACGAGGATACGGGAGATAGGTGTAGTGTCCCCGATGCGATGCCTAATATGTCCTACCTACATTAGGTAGAACTTTTTTTCTCTCGATAAGGTCGGTATCTCGTTGATTCGGATCATTTTTTTTTAATTTTTGTGATAAACAATGGTAATAATGGTAATACGTTGCACGCGAGGCAAATATACACGAGGCACTACGTGGAAACGTAGAAATTGTTCAGTCCTTATTTTTTTTTTTTTTTTTTTTGCACTCGTGATTATAATACGAAATGATTTTTAAATGATATTCGAGGCGAGATTTTCGTTTCTCGTAAGAGGGTTGAGTATAAGATGGTAAAGAATTATGATGGATAGGATTAAGAGGAGATGGTCGGACGAAAAATCTTCTGAAAGAGAGATATATTTTTAGAAATGTGTAAATAATCTGTTGAGACTGTTGTCAAGCTTTTTCAATGTTAAGCGAGCAAAGGAGTGATTTCGTAAATGGTGATGCTCCCCTCTCTACAAGAGGATAAGCACGTAATGAATGTATCCTATATCTGTTATGTCCTCTCTTCACACCTGTTACATCCCTCTGTATCACTGTACGAGCATATGGATTTATTTCATAAATAAATAACGAAAGAAATGGGAATGCATGGAATAAAAGAAATCATTACAAATATACAAATGCAAATGAGTTGCGAATGTGTGAAAAAAAGACTTTTCTCATCTTTTAACGTGCGTAATTTGTTGGGACACATTGGCGAGAATAATAAATATTAATTTATCATTTTCTTTTTGTCCAGCATTTTATGCATGCATATAAAAAAATAAATAAATACCTTTAAAATACATCCTTCTTATACTCTTTAATCCGCTTCTAGAAAATATCATAATATCGATCGATACATTTATAATTAATTCGCTTTCGAAAATTAAAAATCTTTCCACGTTTTTCTATCAACTCGTTCGATCAAATCGTTAATTCTTCCAAAAAATAATCTAAGCTTAATTTTTATTCATAATTAGATTCAAGCTTGTTATTTCGAATTAAAATGATGTTTAATCAATTTTAGTTACACGTGTATCGGAATAGTGTAGAATATTGAGGATGAATAATATCGTTGAAAATTATCACGATTGTATTACATTAATGATGATTCGATGATGATTGAAACGAAAGAAAAAAGGAAAAAAATTTAAATTCAATTGGATTAATTCCAAATGAAAATGAAATCGCAAATACCATTGAAAGAACGTGGGTAACAATAGAACTGTCCAATAATGAAAAGCTATGAATATCACCAACTTCCACCAAGGAAAGAGATCCTTATTTCTGCAAATGCATTTCTGCACCTACCCATAAAATTGCACAACTGCTCATGAAACTTTCCCGTCTAAGAAAGAAAGAAAAATATATATATATATGTATACACGCAATGTATATATTTGAAGGTAGAAAAAAAGAAAATAAAGCGACAAGTAGAAAAAAAAAAAAAATAAATAAATCGCAAATATCCGCGTGCAAAAATAAATGGGAAAAATAAAAATCGAGGCAGATTTTCAGCCCCCAAAGGGGTTCGACCGCTTTTGAAACGTGTTAAATTAAAAACTCTCGGCTAAAAATAGTTTCATTCTACTTTGCTTGGACCTGCGATCATCTATCATTGCAACTACCGCGCAACACGCAATCCTTTATTTTCATTGGACCACTGACCTACCTGTCAAACCTACCTGCTCTTTTTTCCGTGCATACATTTCCAAGCTTCGACCACCCTTTACTTACACGTAAAGATCGCATGACTTTGGCTGAAAATGAAAATCGTATCCCTTATTTTGCAGATTCGAGCGCGTGACAGCGCGGCGGGGTGGCCCCAATGCCGGTCAGGAAGGGCCTCCTCGCCCCACAAAATACTTTCCTAGATACTATCGCTACTCGCTTCGATGGAACCCGTAAGTATATATCTGATATTCTCTTATTCCATTCCTTTTATTTCGTTCGATCGGTTGGAAAATGATAAAAAACGACATTGGGACAAGAATCCGCAGAGAACCGCGTTAAAAGTCGTCATACAAAGTTTCCTTCCACGAAGGATGAATCGAATCGTAAAAGTATTATAAATACGTATCGTTTAGATCAATGAATCGAATCTTGATTGATCACTCTTGCCCCCCTCCATCATATTTTCTAATATGATCCCAACGCCAAAGCGTTTTTCGATACTTGGTCGCCTCGAAGGAGTTCTCTTGTTGTCGAATTTTCCCGTTGAAATAATAATTACGCATTTCTTCGCAACGCCGGTCATCCTCCCCTGAGAATACCAACTTGGTCACCCTTCAACCTTTCCCTTTATAAGAGTGGAGATAGAGTTTTGGGTCTCCTCTATCTCTCTCTCTCTCTCTCTCTCTTTTTCTAAAACGATACGATAAAGCAGATATCCCAGGTGCGTATAATAAGCATTAACAAATATTATTGGCCGATCAAATTGTACGACGTTGCGTTTATCGTTCGATCGTATCGAATTCGGCGCACGTATTGCTGATCTTTCCGAGCGAATTTTGCATTCGACGAATTTTATCCGGCGTTTCAGGAAAGAGGCACACGCGATGGATACAAAATTAGAAGGCGTTCGGCGTTCCCGAACAAGCCAAGAAAAACTAATTACGCGAGAAAAGTTGTGTTGCGGTTGAGGAATCGGTCCTCTCGCCATCAACTTCCGTAAGAGAATTAGAGAGAGAGGTGTTGGAAAGTAATGGGACACCGGCCCGTTTTCGAGGCGGTGACGAAAATTGCATTTTCGATTAATCTTCGAGCTCCTTTTTTTTTTTTTTTTTTTTTCCATTTAATCGAGGGATTCGAATATCGTTTTAAGCCGCGTTTAAGCTTCGAATACTTTGTATAAATTGTATTTTGCATAAGCACTGGCGAAACACGCTTCGCGATGTCGAAACACAACACACAACTGTCGGATATAAATATATATATATATATGCATATTCATGTACACGGCGGCTGTTGCGCAATATTGTATTCTATACGAGGGGATTAATTTTTGCAAAAACATCTGGTCCACCATATTGTTATTATTCTCTTTCCTAAGAGGATTCAATCAGCTTGGCGGGCGATAAAAACTTAATTTCCAGGGACGAATATCTGGCGTGGCCGATCTTCGATTATAACGAGAAGAACATTTTCGTAATCGAGATACACGAGCGTTGATCGAAACCGTTATTTGCATTAGTTGGAGCAATCGAGGGGTTACTTGTTTGCCACGCTCGCGAGACGATCGTGTGGTTATAGTGCGATGCTTGGCCGCTTCGAGAGGATACGACGACCCTAGAATTACGCTATTGCTATCATTCTTCTTCCCTTTCCCATTCCCTCGAGGCTGATTATTGAAGAATATAATAGAAATGAAGAAATGAAAATCGGTAATATAAAGTATCACGATCGTGAAGAATGAATTTCTCTAAAAAAAGGTGTCATCGAGAAAATCTTCATTGGAAACGGTGAAAGAGGGCGGGTTTGCGCGCGTCGTATTATTTCCATTGAGAATTATCTGATTTCGGCGGAAGAGAAAAGGGAAATAATTGCTCGTTAACGAGATTCGAAGCACCTATTCCGAGGATATTTTTGGCACTCTCTTTCTTTCTTCGAGTTCGTGTTTGGCGTATCGCCAACTGGGGTAAAGGATGGTTGACGACTGTTCAAACACTCGTTTGTCTTTGCTGACCAAGGAGGCCTCATGGAGGGCCAATTGGAATATTCCTTTTGGCAAACTTTTTTTTTTACACGTCTCTTTTCCGCGGTTTCCTCCTTTTTAAATCGATCCTCCGGACGAGGAGGAAAAAATAAGAAAGAAATTCGTAAATATATAATAAGCTCGATTATAAATATATATATATATATATCTGTTCAACTGCATACAAATTTGTTGTATCTGCTCAAAACAAACAAACGCGATCATATCTAGTATTCGTCCATGTGTCAATATTACGATTATAGAAACGTTCGAGATTTCACGCGAAAAATTTATCTCTCAATTTTTTTTTTTTTTTATAATACTTGAAATATACACTTCGAAGAAAATCGAACCGTCCTAATTGGAAATAATTTTCAAAAGTAAAAGTACTTTGTTTCAAGCGTAAAGTAAATTTACAATTTTTGAGCGATATCTCGAACCGAGGTTGGCTGGCAAGAAAGCGAAACAACCACCTTTGGCCGTGAAAATGCATATGAGTAAAGTCTAAGTAACAGTACACCCTCTTTTATTACCGAGTCCGTCGACCCCAGACAGAGGGTAAATTATTAATCTAACATCGACGCCATGAAAATCGACTTTCGTTCCATCTCTCACAGGTATGCCCCTTCATACGATTCCAATTCTCGTAAATTCGATCTGATACCTCTTGCTTATCCTTCTTTTCTTTTTTTTCTCCTTTTCGTTTTATCCCCCCCGTTCGTTCATTTGCAAACGAATTTCGCGATTCTCCATTTT
This sequence comes from Apis florea, assembly GCF_048593485.1. Taxonomy (NCBI): domain Eukaryota; kingdom Metazoa; phylum Arthropoda; class Insecta; order Hymenoptera; family Apidae; genus Apis; species Apis florea. The sequence continues at coordinate 223,239 of NW_028256685.1, read as the reverse complement.
CGTGATTTCTCGCGCGTAGAAATCGAAGGGAGAAGGGAAGAGAAGTTTTGTTGAAGGAAAACAATCCATTAAAAGCGAATTGAACAACAATGAAGAATATCGAGTGGTTGGAACGAGAGGAGAGTGAAAGAAAGCTCGAGAAATATCTTTATCACCGAATGGCCTTTGTTTTTTATTATTAGCGATTATTATTATTATTATTATTGTTAATAATAATAACGGGAAATAAAATAGAGAACACGTTAAGCGAAACAATCTTTGATAGAGGAAGAAATTTTAAAAAGGATATCCTTGTTAAAGTTGAAAGTTGAAAGTCGAAATTTTATTTTAATTGAAATTAAAATTTTAAGAAAAGCGATTTTCCAAGCTTCTAATTTTTTTTTCCCCCTCCTCCCGGAAAAAATGTTCGGATTAATAATACAAATCGTGCGCCGATAACGAGATCCAAGTTTCTTCGAAGTAGTAATGATCGAGCAAACGTCAGACACGAAATCGAGACGCGATATACAATAATACCGCTCGCTATCCCATTGCATCCGAGAAAGAAAAGATGAATACAAGAGTGAAGGAGGAACGAGGAAAATAGAAAAATCTCGTTATCGTTAAATATCTTTGACAGTTTCTCGGTTCCCACGTGTTTAACATCAAATCGTTACAACGTCTATCTATACAACATTATACAACCTCTGAATAGAATTTCAACGAATTCAATGCTACGTATGATACCATACTTGATGAGCTGAAAACTTTCATTAACAGGCAGCCACGAGTGAATATATCCCGATAACGCAAAACTGACTTTGCAATGCTTTCACCTACGCTGTTTCTTGTTATTTTATTCATAAATCAAACAACGAAACACGAACATCTCGACGATTATTTCTGATTAATTTAAAGATTCGTGTACCAGGGATCAATTGCAATGGAAACCGTGTGTTTATAAACCACGGAAGTGGATAAACTTACGTAACTTGATTAGGAATTGTCTTCGGATTGATACGCGATATCGAGAAATGAAAGTAAATTTTCCAAGCGCGTATCAATTTGTGAAAGTACATGGAATCTACACGATCGAAGTGTGAATCTTAGGGCAAACAAGAAGCGACACGTGGGCAAATATTTCGTTCATTTTCAATTTCCAAAAAAAAAAAAAAAGAAAAGAAAAGAAAAAAACTGCAGAGGAAAAAATTCTAGCGGCAATATTTGTTCAAGATGGGGATAAAAAAAATTATATTGAGAACGAATAGAAAAGCAAAAGATTTCGCAATATAGGAATAATTAAATCATAAAATTTAAACCCTCCTTGTTGTTTCAGAGATACAGAGTCGATCGATTGTTTTGCAAAGTCTTCGTTAAATACAGCTCTATTTCCATTTTGTTTGGTTAATCGATATCTCTTCATCATTTAACTAATACGAATAACGTAGTTCTTGGAATATTCCATGTTCTAAATTACCTTCATCTCCAATATTCCAAATTAGCAACACGGCTAAGATCTAAAATCTCGTATCGTATTTTATAATTCAAAGGGATATTGACAAAATTCACGCGAAACCATAAAATTAAAATGGAAACGAGTTAAGGTTTCACCTTTAAAGTTTCGTTTCTACCTTGATTTCAGAAACGATTGAAAAATTTAATTTATCGAAGAACCTTCTGAAACTCGCTTCGCTCCTCTCCACATTATGATGATTGAAAAATTATAATTTCAACATTTTTAACAACATTCGAAATTAGCAAAAACCAAATATTGCTCGCATTTTCCCACAGAGCGAGGAGAGAGGGAAAAATGCCGAAAAAAATGCATTCACAGGTATTGATCGACATCTAATGACTGTTCGATATCAATGACACTTATCTTATCGTAGCGGCCAACATTGAAAAGAAAAGTAATGACGCAGGGCGTTTCCGAGAAAGACACATACATTTATCGATTCCATAGTCTTCCCCTAAGGCCAGGGGAATGAAGAATATGCATATAACCGCGCATAAGTGGCTCGAACTGGTTATAAATCGTTTCACGGCCTTTAACGTGGATATGGACACAAGATAGAAACTATCTGAAATTATCCAGACGTTCCTTCCAAACGCGCATGTTGCCCCACCGAAAGAAATCGGTAATCAATTACCACGCGTCTCGTATCCAGAGACTCGAAAGTCTCTCTCTCTCTCTCTCTCTCTCTCGCAATGAATAAAAATCCATTCGTCGCGGTTCCAAACGGGGGAGAAATTTTTTTGAAAAGCTACTTCGATGGCAAGGTCTACTTAATCCTCTCATCCACGTCCAGCAAAGGGAGGTTAAGAGAAAAACGCGACGAATATCCCTCCCCTAAACAGAAAATTCTCATATCAGAAATTTCAACGTGTCACGTTCGAATTCGATGAATCCGTTGTTTCTTACCTTTCTTCTTTTCACTAAGAGAAGCAAAATTAAAAATTCTTGAAATCTTTCTCGAAACGATTTTCACTCGAAGAATCTTCGCCACAAGGCGAAGGGGAACAAGTATTGGAAAAGATAGATTTCGTAAATGGCCCAGTTCTCTCCTCCACCGTCTTGGCGGCAATCGGTTTCTCGGATATTCGACTTTTGTGTTTTCATACCACGGGGTATAGAAGTTGCCCGCTTCTTTCTTCGAGGGGGAGAGGCAATTTAAGGGAACGGAACCGTGAGGCGAGGTCCTCCTGAACCGTTCCATTTGCCTCCACAATTCCACGTACTCGAAATTTTGTAGAAATCTGATTAGGGCGAGGGAGGGGAGGGGTTCACCACGACCTCAGTGGAAATTGCTAAGTTATCATCGTCACCGACCTCAATCATGGGTGATAAAGTTCCGCTGCAAGTAATGAGTCTCTCGGCCTCTCTTCCTCTTTAAATTGCATCGAAGAACGAAGATTATAAATACTCGCCGACTTTTTCACTTCTCTGAATTCCTCTGAAAAATTTCAATTATTAATACTTTTTAAAATAAGAAAGGACACGCGCGCGAGAGATTGGTAGTAAGTGAAAGTCTGTGTACGAAATGGAAGGTTAAGCCTCTAAAAAGAAAAAAGAAAAAACGTGTCCGGGCGTACTCCTAAATAGAGCAAATGGCGACTCGTGTTACAATGAAGGCCGACCTTTCAAGAATATTACGTGTTTCGCGTAGTATACAGGTCAAACGTGAAAATCAAGAACTTGAAAAGTTTTATGGTTAATTTTGTTTAAAAAAAAAAAGGAAAAAATCAAAGGATCGTGGTAATAATAATTGCGATTGCGCCGGCAATCATTATTCCCTTCGTTGAATCTTCAATAAGAATTAATCAAACGAGAACCTATAACAGTATCGACTTTATCCAGTATCGGGCTTCTTAAACTGTATTGAAAACAAGTCGATACGAATATACCGCTAGATTTTCTTCCCATTTCGATACGATAATTTCGAATTTGATCAAGCCACTTTATAATTACACATCGTGAAGAACGACACGTGCTCGCAACGTATACTGTTATTTCATTATTCATCATCGAGCAACACTTGGAAGAATACGTCGAAAAACACGTGTTGCTAATCAGAATCAACGATATACGCGCAAGATGGGTGTGAACATCAAGTTTTAATTCACGATTAATTGTCATCAATTAAATTGACGTTCGATAAAAAAATAAAAAATAGAAATCTTAAGAATGAGACTTACTTTTTACACGTCTCTCTCTCTCTCTCTCACACTCGTCGACACAGATAGAATAGAAAATAAAATGAAGAGTGTCTCCGTAATAAATAATAAATGCTAAATACACACCGTTCAACGTATCTAATAGAACATAAATTGAACCACATTAACCGCAATAGCTACAGCAACACACCCTCGTCGTATCCACTTAATTATTTTGCGGTTATCGGTGAAATATATGGCTATATGGAAATTACGATGCGTGCAGTTATCGCTTTTCAATTAACGATCGGTAAACGTGAAAATCGTCACTCTGAAACGGGCTTACAGTTTTTTTTCCTTTTCTTTCTTTTTTTAAATATCCGTCCCCTATCTGTACCTGTTCCACAAGCGGGTAGATTATTGTCAAATTTCGTTCGATTTATTTTGAAAAACGCAATTCATTCGTTTCGTTTTTTATCGATTTATAAATTTGCACGTGCTATTAAAACCGACCGATTAGAAGAGAAGAAATATTCGAGATAAATCGTTTAAACCCTTTTATCTTGCCCATAATACCGCTGTTTGATCGGTTTAATGCAACATCGTGTCTAAAGATAACCGGCCTAACCGTTAATTTCATATTTTTCGACCGTGGAAGAAAATTTGCAAAATCGAAATCGCGATTAAACATTTCTATCTCCTTTTATCTTCCGCTGTTTAAAAGAAAGATGCAAATGTATGTGCACCGGTATATTTTTGTCCAATCGTGTAAAAATTAACGCCTGTCGCGCCGTTTATGTAATAAACACCGTTGCGTTACGATTTTCGCATATATTCACAATGTTTTCCTCCCTGTTTGTTTTCCTTCCATGTAAATTTTCTTCTATCCATATATATATATATATATACTCGTAATAATCTATATTTATTTAAAATGCAGTCCTCGTGGTCCGCCGGCTATTTTTACGCCAGCCGCCGCTCCTCCTCCTCCTCCTCCTCCCCATTATTTACTTACTTGGACTACGGGCTTTTCTCGCGACGAATTTAGAGAAGTTTGCAACAAGAACCTTTTTATTTACGCGGCGTAAATTCAACCAACAGCCGATCCGTCTGCCGATCTTTCAACTGTGCCAATTGCTTCTAAAAGAACAGTTTTCTTCGCTTCGTTCACAAGTTTTCTTGGATTAATCTAAAACGCGTTTAACGCGTGATACGCGCAACTCTATCGACTCCATTAGTCTTTGTCCAGACCCAGAGTGAAACTATATAGCGTTTACGCCGCTTTTAGCAGCATGATGTGTTGATCGTAAACGCTGTCGTTCTCTCGTGATCATCGATTTACACGTGTTCGTTACAGCACCTGCATAATGTACGATCGAAAGATAATTTTACGCGTATAAATATTGGAAATTGTTGTTTGCAATGTTAGTTTTCGGCAAAAGTATTCGAATTAATTAATTGTGTTCGTTAAATGAAGAAAATAATGGGCGAAACACACGTAGGTATTATTTATTTTTATTTTATTAATGAAATGTTGCTTCGAGGGGATAAAATGAAACTTCAAAGTTTCGGTATTTTATTCGGTGTATTATTTTCATTTTTTTTTTTTTTTTTTTTTTTTAATAAAACATGGAATATATTTAGAGATTAATATAGAGATGCAAATGGATAAAAATACTCGAGATTAATATTTATTATCCTATCGTGAAAAATATTTTCAGTGGAAATTGTATATATAAAAGGAAGAAGGGGAGGGGGAAAAAAATGGTGAAAATTTTGAAGGTCGATTTTCAGACACGTACGTGACGAGAATTTCTCTCGAGAAAAATAAATTGCTTCTTATGCATAAAAATTTTCGTTTTTAAAAAAATCGAAGTAAAAGATTTTTCAAAACACGAATATGAATACTTTTGCAACCGTAAAGCGCAAAGCAAATATATGAAAAATAGGAATCATAATTAAAAAGCATGGGGGGACGTAAATTTTCTACGTTTATTCGTGTCTCTTGTGTTGATTGAAATTCATTTTATTCCAATATTATCAAATACTTAATCTCTTTGAAACGCGAGGAGATTAATTCTCATTAAATCTATTATAAATTTATTTGGTCAAGTAGGTACATATTTACTCGGATCAAAATTAATCTCGAACGATAGAACGAAAATATTGCGCGATCTCTATTTTAATTACGTGTGTTAAAATTCAATTAACAAATGAGGTATGTATACAGATATCCGGCTAAATAACATGTACGAACGGACGATTCTTTATGAAGAAAGGAAAAATAAAACAAATTTTTTTCGCCTTCAATTTTTGAGAAAATCGAGATTGAAAATTTTTCGATTACAGGTGAAATTGAATTAATTTCCAATTCCGTAGAGAATGAATTATATTCAGATAAAAAGTTAATCCGAAATATGGAATAAACAGAAAAATATAGAATTAATTTTAATTTAATTCCGTTTAAAAATTTTCGAAAACGCAAATCGTTTTAAAAATCGTCGATTTTACAATTTCTTTCTGGTATACGTTCGATCTCTTATTAATTCTCAAAAAACAATTTTATTGTATTTTCTCTTAATAATCTCTCATCGATAATTCACTCGCATAATACCAAATTGAAAAATTAACCAATTTTTAATTTTAAGGAGTTTTCGAACATGACTTTCTCTTTGGAATAGAGAAAAATTTTATTCCATTTTTTTTTTTTTTTCTTTTTTCTCTGTATACATTATTCAGCCGGATCTCCTGTATAAGAATAAATAGAGAGGAGATTAAAATGCCTAGACTTCACTTTTTTCAAACTTCACCCCTAAATCGTATTTTTATCTTACATCCCTTCGCAACAGATCGACTCCCTACCAAACACGCGACAATCGTTATTTTTCATAAAGGTTGACTTCATCATCGTGATCCGTTTTTGACGGCGAAAGGGGAAAAAAAGGTGCACGAGACGTGTTTAAACGTCGAAACAAAGAAGAAGAAGAAGAAGAAGAAATAAATGCGCTTCCGTTATCGCGTCTATTTCAAGAGGAACTTTTTTTTCTTTCTTCTTCTTACGTCAAATCGTACGCTTGGACGTTGGTTAAAAGAGAAAAAGAAGAAGAAGAAGAAGAATTGGAAGAGAGGCATTAACGGCACACAGCAAAACTCCTTTGATAAACAGAGTCATTGATTTTGTTTCCAAGAACAGGAAGAAGCGTCGGGAGTTGAAATCTCGGGAGGGAAAGATGAAAGTGTTTCAGGGGTGTGAGCGTAAAATTAAAAATAGTAGGTTGAAAGAGATTACGCGTGACGTCAGACAAAGCTCATCAACCAATGAACTGTGCCAGTACGATGCAGTCATGCATCAACTTCTTGCATCACATTTGTTATTCCCGTGTGTTAATAATCGTCGAAATCTCGTTCGCCTCCAGTTTCGCGAATTTAATAATTTCTTCTTGGAAGATAGGCACCGCCTGTGAAAGAAGAAATTCGACGAGGAAACGAACAAAACTAACAACATAATAAGCGGAACAATTTCGCAATTCGTTGAACGTCAATCAGACTTCTCTTTCTCTTTCCACCCCCTCCCCCTTCTTTCTTCTTCCACACCGTATCGTTAACTCAATTTGTCTAACTGAAAAAAAAAAAAAAAAAAAAAAAAAAACCGAACACAAATGATAAATTGATTCATCAAACTGGTAATTGAAATTCCGGGCAAAGTTAATTGGTTCGATAAAATTCGTATTGTTGAGAAATACGAAATGATGAAATGCCTCCTTTTTCAAACAAAGAGCAAAATTTCACACGAATCACGACGCGTTCCGTTCGATTAATCGGGATTATGGCGCCTGTTTCTCTGTTGGCAGACAGCAATTTTGTGCTGGGAAATGCCCAGGTTCCGTCCCTCTATCCGATCGTTTATTGCTCGGACGGTTTCTGCGAGCTGACAGGATTCGCGCGAGCGCAAATCATGCAAAAGGGTTGCGCTTGCAAATTCCTCTATGGCCCGGAAACGAAAGAAGAGGAAAGGGCGATGATCGACAAGAGCCTCGAGAGCAAAACAGAGCTGAAGATGGAAGTCGTGTTCTACAAAAAGAACGGTAAGTGTAGAAGACCGTAAATATCGAAGTTTTATTTATCGAATAATTAATTATCAACTCGCCTCGTGAGTTTCCACGATTTTTTATTCTACTTTCCTTCTATTAAAATTTTTAACGAGGAATTTTAACGAAGACACGACGATACTCCTCTTGGATTTTGATTATTTAATTGCACGTTACGAGCGAAACATGATTTATTAAACCGCGTTATTAAACGTTATTAATCGTGACGGCACGGAAGTAAACCGGCGAGCGCAGGTGCAAACTGGGAATCACGTTTAATCGAGATAATCTATCGAATCGATTCTATCGGTTACATTTGCACAACTGCTTTCAATAATATCGTTGCTACCATTTCTTTTTATCTTCACCATTGATCTTGGGAGAAAAATGGAAAAATCCCGTCACGATCTTTGACTTTTAATTGCCTTTAATCGCCTCCAGGGAGCCCGTTCGACTGTTTGCTCGATATTGTCCCGATCAAAAACGAGAAGGGCGACGTCGTTCTCTTCCTGGCCTCGCACAAGGACATCACCCACACGAAGAACCTTCAGCTGTGTGAGTTGCAAGATAGTGGTGAGTTCTAGCCAAGCTTCGCTGCTGAACTCAGTCTCTGACGAAACGATTTTTCTCTGGAATGCATTTCGATCGACGTCACTGATGAATTGCATTCCAAAGTATACGAGCACGGGCCCATACATCGGGTATGGATTAAACGTTTCCCGTACATACTTTTTTCAAACGTGTCTAACGTTTCGTGCCTCCTACACCACCGCGGCTACACGCTACACGCTACACGCACCTGCAATGCAATGTTATTGCAAGGCATTCTGAAAAAAAAAAAAAAAACACTCTGAATACGCAGCACGAAATGTCAACCAAGCAAACAACTGCTTCCAACAGTTTGCACTTTTCTTGTTTAAACGAGAAATTTTAAATAATAATTGCACGTGTTGTTTAGAAAAATCGATCCGAATGGAGCGTATATTGTATTATCTTCGCACTGTTTTTCTCTCTCTGTTTCTTTCGAAACGAGAAACAATAATCCTTGGATTACGAAGAAGAAGAAGAAGAAGAAGAACTCACCGTCAACGGAACGATCAGCGAAGAAAAGTTATTATACCAAATAAATCTCGTGTCGCTTTTTTTTTTTTTTTTGATAATCGAGGTTACACACACGTACACACGCGCACTTTTTCCTCCCCCCTTTTTTTAGTCGCACATCACGTAGTACAGTTTAAAAAACATTGGGAGGAAAGTGACGTGTACGATTGAACGTTTCAGATGCAAAAGGTGGCCTCGACCCGGAAGCACCGCCGGCTAATTACGGCAGAAGAAGGAGTCGCGCCGTCCTTTATCAATTGTCGGGCCATTACAAGCAGGACAATAAGCACAAAATTAAATTGAATAATGTAAGTGCATTAGTCGCCGTAATTTTAACAAGGAACGGTTATGGACAGACAACTCTGTGGGTCTATCATTGTGGAGGGATGATTTGCAGAATCTTCTTCATTCCACCGCGCCACCTTTGCCCGAGTATAAGACGACGGGGATAAAAAAATCTCAATTCATTTTGAGCCACTACGGCGGCTTCAAGTCTTGCTGGGATTGGTTGATACTCCTCGCAACGTTTTACGTGGCGATCGTCGTTCCTTTCAACGCGAGCTTCATTAACATCGACAGGCCGACCATGGTCAGTGACGTGGTCGTCGAGGCGCTGTTTATAACCGGTAAGATAGATCGAAACTTAATCATCTAATTTCACCAATCGTTGAGAGAGTTTTGAAGAATTTTTCTCGCGATAAAAAGTGATTAATTGTTCAAATACTCGATTGGATATCGAATATCGACCGATGCTTTTAGAATAATCAAGAAGAAACGAGGGGAGGAAGCTTCCTTTTTTTTTTTTTTTTTTTTTTTTCTTTTTTATCCGATTCGCGATTCGAGGAGCTCGTTAAGTAAGGAAAGCAACGATTTCAACCTATAAATAATCGATGGTTTCAATTACTCGTCACTCGAAGCGGTTTCCTTCCACGTTATGTTAAAAAATTTATACTATTACCTCGGTTTATTCGTTTCTAAAAAAAAAAAAAAAGGAATCGATAAGAGAGTAATTTATATAAACGTTGTGTAACCGTATTCATCGTATCTGGTTTATCTGGAATAAAGTCACTGTCTTTAAGTAACGTGACAATCGCTCTACAAACACACTGAATTGATTCAATACCTGAATTGAATATCGAGTAACAAGATGTTCGAAGAGCTCTTCATGGGTGTTCAACGAGATTCTATCTCTCTTTACACCTTTTTTCTTTCATTTCTTCCTCTTAAATTTATCATATCCCTTGAAGAAATGCTTGGCAACTTTGTACGAAACTATTCCAACTGTTGGTCGAAATAAACGATGCACATCCATGACGAGGAAGGTGGAAGGAAGGAAGAAAGAAAGATATATCATTTTCGATATACAATATACAAAAGTTTCCAACTTGGTTCAATCCTTGGCGTGGTATTAATAATTTAGTAATTCGAAACATCGCGATTACGAAATATCGGAAGAAAACGATCGAATCATCTTTCCCCCAGATATCGTTCTGAACTTTAGGACGACTTACGTGAGCAGAAAGGGTGAAGTGGTGAGCAACAGCAAAAGCATCGCTGTCAACTACCTGAAGGGGTGGTTTTTCGTCGATCTTGTCGCCGCCTTGCCCTTCGATTTCCTCTACGCGTCCGACGTTTACAGCGGCGAGGTGAGTAATTCGATTATAATCACGCCATTCAATTACCTGCGAAAAGACACGATCTTCGTTGATTTTTACGTTTATCATTCTTGACAAAAACGTCACCTCGAAATTAAACTTGGATCGATGCCAAAAAAACCAAAATTTATTTAATTTTAAATTATATATGTATAACGTAAATTGTTTTTATAACACCGTTCGATAATCTTGACAACAGAGATTAAAACGAGTCGGTTACCTTCTCTTCTTATTTACATATTTGATCTTCAAACTATCCTACGTATATTGTTATACACGCGAAACAACACGTCCAGTGTGAAACGTCGATGCTCGAACGAGAAATGTAAGGAAAACGAGATACCAGTTGTGCAATATCCGAACTCTGAACTGAATGAAGCTTCGTTTAGCAGAGGTCGATGTATTATTAAATTGTACGGCATACCGATTCCTCGAGCGTGTCCTTGTCGGATACGACGCTTCGAACGACGTATCTCCGCGCTGAATGGCACAATCTAGAAAGCAGCAAGTATTTTATGTAAACACGCATATATCATCGATTCGATGTATTGATCTTCTCTTTGATATTAGTTTATTTACATTATCGATGTAGACAAGAGTCTCCAGCCTCGATTCGAAGCGTAAACGAAGTGTATTTCTCTCCTTTTTTTTTTTTTTCCTTCTCTCATCAGGAATCGGGGCACGGTAACATCCATTTGGTGAAATTAACGAGATTGCTTAGGCTGGCGCGATTGCTTCAAAAGATGGACAGATACTCGCAGTACAGCGCCGTGATTCTGACCATGTTAATGCTGTTCTTCATCCTGGTGGCCCACTGGCTGGCCTGCATCTGGTTCGTTATCGCGGAGAAAGAGAGATTGAGAAACGACAACGACTGGGACCTCGGTAAGTTTTCAATAACAAAATCCTTCTTACCAAAATATACGAAGATTTGTTTGAAGTCGAGCGTTTGACAACCGATCTTATCTTTACTCCTCTCCTCTAAATAAAACCGCAGGAAACACCTGGTAACCTATTTCTATACAACGTATTTAAATATACATCGTCTCGTTTTATTTTTTAATAATATATATATTCATATTAGACGAAATATGATTTTGTTATTCATTTAAATTAAATAGAGAATTGGAGCATTTATAGGATATGTTCTTCCATGAGCTTCAATTTATTACAAATTTATTATCAGATCTATCTGGAAGAGAAACTTTGTTTTTGGGAAGCGTGTCCCAAGAGTTGCACATTCACTTTTCCCATAGGAGAGAAAACGTGAATCGGCGTCACTTAAATGAATAAACGGTTGATTAAAAACCGGAGGTGGGCCGAGAATTCTACCTCGCCGCAGGCACGATTAAATCAGCTGACCTCTCGATACTCGTTCTCTAGCAGAGATTCGATCTTTATATATCCAGGTTTTAAGGGTGCACGAAGGTCGACATAATTGAAGAGAGACTCGGTTTAAATTAAGAATATTTATCGATTTTTCCCACACTCGGGAGACGTATATCCCTAAGCGATAAAAATCTTCGTTTCGATCGGCATTTGATTGGCACACATTTTCCAGGCTGGATTCACACGTTGGCGGAAAAATTGAAGATCTCGGTCGAGAACGTGACCCACGCGGAAAGTTACATCACAGCGTTGTATTTCACGTGCAGCAGCTTGACATCGGTAGGATTTGGGAATGTTTCGGCCAATACGTTCTCCGAGAAGTTCTTCTCCATTTGCACGATGCTGATTGGTGGTCAGTAAACGATCAATAATGTTACACGTTATTCCGTAGTAAAAGTAAAGGATCAATCAATAATTTAATCGAAGCGTTCAGTTGTGTGCCGCATGTGCTCGTTCGTTTTCGATCATTAGAAAAAAAGAAAAAGAAAAGAAAAAAATTTGCATACACGTGAAATTAGGGGCGAATGATGTTAATTAATACGGAATAAATTTGAATGGAAATTTTTACACAAATAGGAATTATTTCCACATTGTACATATCGTGTATGCTACAGCTCTGATGCATGCCGTGGTCTTTGGTAACGTGACTGCAATTATTCAAAGAATTTACTCTAGAAGATCGCTGTACCAAACAAAATTGCGGGATCTCAAGGATTTTTTCGTATTGCATCAGATCCCCGAAGAACTGAAACAACGTATGCAAGACTATTTCCAAACTATGTGGTCCTTGAATCATGGTATCGATATACACGAGGTGAATATAAACTGTAATAACAGATCGTGACGAGATATTGTCCATCGATTCTATCCATAATTTAATCACTCTGCGTTATTCCCGACAATTAAACGCGTCCACGCGTTTTCAGACCCTGAAACAATTTCCAGAGGAGCTGCGAGGAGATGTTTCGATGCACTTACATCGCGAGATATTAAATTTACCCATATTCGAGCCCGCCTCCCAGGGCTGTCTCAAATTACTTTCTCTCCGAATTAAAAATAATTTTTGCGCCCCCGGCGAGTTTTTAGTTCACAAAGGGGACGCGCTCTCTTACATATATTACTTGTGCAACGGTTCCATGGAAGTAGTGCAGAATAACATGGTAGTTGCGATCTTAGGTGAGTAATAGTTTTCACACTCCTTGCTTTTACGCGAATACGAAATATCGCATATTTGAATTCGAACCTTTCGCTCGAAGGTAAAGGCGATCTGGTGGGCTGTGACATAAACGTTCACCTGCAGCACACGAGTAACGGAGGTGGGCCAGGCGGGGGAGGTGCCGCGGATGTCGTAGTGAAATCGAGCTGCGACGTTAAAGCGTTAACCTACTGCGATTTAAAGTGCATAAATATGCATGGATTAGTCGAGGTGCTTCGTTTGTATCCCGAGTATCAGCATCAGTTTGCAAATGATATACAACACGATCTCACTTACAATTTACGGGAGGGATACGAAGCCGAGGTACAAATCATCTTCCCTTATATTCCAGCTCTTCGCTGTCGATAGCGGAGGGGTGGTAGACGGAGGGGCGGGGAGAGTAGAAGAAGAAGGCTCGGTCGACTCGATTCGGGCGGAAAATTTTCCAAATTGTTTTTAATTTTAGCAAGAATCGGATATGAATGGGCCGTCGTTAACCTTACCCTCCATCAGCGAGGACGACGAAAACGTGCCCGACGAGGGGGAGACGTCGCCCCTGTCGCCGCCCAACAAATCACCTTTGCACACGTCCTCGAGCCCGAGACACGCCAAATTCAGGTAAATTTATTTTACCCACCAATCTTGAGCAGGAGAAAAATCCTTTCAAATATATTCAACAGGGACGAGTATCGAGAGGCGAGAAGGCCTGCGAGGGGAGTTTTGGTGAGAGGAGGAAGGGCGGCTCAAGTGATCGCTCAAGAATCGATGGAGGAGCACATCCGAGGATCCGTGGAACGGCTGGACACCCAATTTTCCACGTTGCACCAAGACGTTGCCACGTTGAGTTGCGAGGTAAAACGAGATTGTTTCGTCTCTGATGAAAATCGGAGAAAAAAAAAAAAAAAAAAAAAAGAACGAAAGAAAGAAATTATTGACACTTGGTATTTCACGAAAAAAAAAAAAAATGAAAATAGGTGAGAAATGCCATACAAGCTCTACAAATATTAGCGTGTTCGCCTCAAAGTAATCCGAATTTACCAACCCCCGCGAGTCGTGGGAGCGGAGTTTTGGCGAGAAGCTCGTCCCATCCGCCGGACGCTATATGCTGGGATCCACCAAGGAGAATGTTGGATGCGTCCACGCAGACCGACTGGCCCGTAGACCTGTTCGAATCCTGGGTTCGAGCAAATTCTCGAACAGTTCTAAGGATCCTCGAACTCGACCCGGATCTTCTTTCGAGGCAGCAACACTCCCCGACACCGTCCCCATCTTCACCTCCACCACCGCCGTACGAGCCCTTGTCACCTGTTGTTGGAACACCGCCACGATCACTGTCCCCTGCCCAAGGTAAAACAGACCGAGCGATTATTATCGATCAGTTGCGAATCGAATCTTCGATAAAAATGTGAAAATGTTTGCTTTCAGGAAACGAGTTCGTTTTTGGCAATAATCGAGGGGGGGAGCAGCAGCAGCAGCAGCAACAACAACACATTCCTCGCACGTATAAACCGACAAACTCTACGTGGGATCCCGAGAATAAATTGTTGCACAGATTTAGCGCCGGCGATGCTGACAACGCATCCCTATATCAGGCATTTAGCAATTTGCGCCGACTTCCTGAATCGCGATCGCTAAAATTCGATCCGTTTGATAGCTGAACGTTTCCAGAAACATATCAGGGTTACAAGCCTTAGAAGAACGCAGACCGAAGGATAAAATATCGAGAATATACTACTTGTAGAAACAAAAGAAGCAAAAGATAAAAAAAAAAAAAAAAAAAAAAAGGATAAGATAGGGCAACGAGGAACCAAAACCACTCGTTTTTTAAGTGTTCAAGATACATTCATGTTTTATCACTTGTACTTCAATCCTAAATATAAAATCTTTCTACAAAATGTACATTTCACTTTTTACAAACACGAGATTTTGAATTCAATCGATTAGTTAGGAACAAATCGGTCGAAATTCTCTTCATTGCATTGAAACGTATTCTTCGTATTGTCGAATGAAATTCTATCGATGAAAACATTTTTTACGAAACGCGAAACATGTCCAAAAAAAAGAAAAAAAAAAAAAAAAAACGAACAAACAAACGAAAATATAAATGATATAAATTATATATCCTTGCTCATTTTAAAGATTAATATTTGTTTAGAGAGTCGACACCTCGTCTGATCCGAATTTCTTAGAATGGAACACACGTGTACAATCATAAATTTTTAATCTAAAAAAAAAAGTAAATCGTATGCGAAGTGAATTGTTCATAGATTTTTCATAAATGTAATTTATTTTCGAATAATCAAAATCGAAGATACTTATCTGAAAGATATTTTTTACTCGCCTCTTATATCGTGAATGTAATTTAAAATCCGAATAACGATGCAATTTGTATCGAGTATCTATCTATCTCTTCCTCGGAAAACTTTTTGCTTATGTCATTCCATGCGCATACGTGTTGCTGTGATTGATTAAATCTAGTTAGCGAAACTACATCGTTTATTTAAAAATTTACCCTTGCGATAATTTTGCTGAAAAATAAATCGGCAAAATATATCATTTAGGAGCATTCGTACTGTTTTCAAATATAAAGAACAACAAATTCAACGTTTAAGGTTTAATTATTGCAAAGTCTTGTTTTCGAAACGAAAGACTTTAAAATTATCGATGAAAAAAGTTTTAAACTTTAGCGTAGCAATAATGTGCACAACAAATTTTAATGTATCCGCCAACGTCCAAATTAGACGATAGTTATTGTAAAGTATGTAGCTATAACTCGAGCATCTATCACATTGAGAAACAATGTTTATTTCGAGACACATATTTCAAGATATAATACATTAAATGAATGGTATTAATTAATTAATTTAAAATTAATGTATTATATGAGACTATTGCGCGCGGGATATATCCAATTGTAAGTATTTCTTGAACAAATTCAATGTAAATAGTGTATCACTATTATGAATACGTATGTGATAAGGCACGGCTTTGGCCATGCACGACAATTGTATTCGTTCATCTTTTGTTGCCATTTGTGAAACGATAAAAAAAGTTATTTATATATCTGTGACGTTAAATATTTATGATTCGATATATAAAATTTTATTTCAAACGAGCAATTCAATATGATTAATCGTTTGAATTACATTTTCATTTCTTCAACACACACACACACACAGTATTAATATTTTTTTTAAATAATCATTCGGATTTATTTTTCATATTCGTAAAAAGAATGTTTATATTTATTATGATTATCACAATTTCACAAATGTCAATGAAAACAGCTGTTTTATAAATATTTCATATATTTTGTTATACTGTTTCTATGCTCCTCACCTTATAATTCAAGCTAAACATATTGTAATATTATCTAACCTATTTCACGTATTCTACTACTTTTTACACTCTTCAAAAAAACTACGAAAAAAACATTTGTCATTTTAACGAACAGAAATGTCAGTAAGCACAAAATATAATTATTTCTAATATATGCATAATTTTAAGAGATTTACGCGAGATTGAGGAATATGAAGAAAAAAAAATGTTCAAAATTGTACGTGTGATAACAATTCGATATCACATAATTTGACTATTAGATTCAAAACGAAAAAGAAAAATAAAATCGTAAGATTGGATATGATACAACATAAACTTATGCATATGTTCATACATGTATGCGTACAAGTATACATACAGGCGTATGCATGTATCTACCTTTATCTTGGTATAAACTTGGCTAAATAAAGTTAATGCCAAAATACAAAAAAATATCTTATAAAAAAATATTATGGAAAACTTAGCTAAACCTAATTAAATTTTTTATCGTAAATTTTTAACCAAACTAGTAGTTAGAAAACTTTGAATCAACGGCCTTAAAATAAAAATTTATTTTTCTCACTATTTCTTGCATAGGAGGAGGATAACAATCTAGAAATCCGATTTTTACGTAATTAATGCCTATACTTACGAACTAGGTATCAAATTACAAAACACCTTAAAAAATCGCATTCCGATTCAATCGAGTAAATATATATCGATCGAACAAAATATTTTACAACATTTTTACATCTAAATAGATTTTCTTAACGATATTAAATATCGAATTATGTTACATTAATTGCAAATAGAAATATTATACAAATGCAATATACGAAAAGAGACATAGAATTCTAAAAATAACAGGTTATGTTTAAAATTATTAATATTATTCTCAATTAATAAAATTTTAAAATACCAATGTTAGCAAATAGTTTAAAAAAAGATGTCTCTATCAAAAAAAAAAAAAAAAAAAAAAAAAACTAAAATGCGCCTACCGTATATAAAAACTTTTCATTAATTATCTACCGAAAAAACTATTATTTTAATGTGCATATTATTCTTTTTAATATGTAGAAAAACGAATAGCAAAAAGAATCAACCTACTGAAATCTTTCAGGTGTTTGTAAATATTGTTATCTGCTTACTGTACTGTGCATCGTACAATTGGTATCCTTTGTTCATTCGTCTCATTATAAACGAAAAGATAAGAAATAAAAATAAAAATACTTACAGAAATGCTTGATTTAATCTTCTTCCGTTATATATAATTATATACTAGAAACAAAAATTATTAACATTATTATCTTTCAATCATATATTTCGTGTATATATTATTTGAAAATATTGAAATTTTAAAATTTTATATCTAAAAACATTCTATGTATGTGGATATATAATAGAATATTTTTAATATAGATTCCATTTTTTTTACGAAAACGAATGAAATCATGTTATATGTCACTTACGAACGAATAATTAAATGAATTCATTTCTTTTCTTCTACAATATATTTTAATACTGTAGAAGAAAAAAATTATTTTCAAATATTAAAGAAATAAATCGAAAAATTATCAAAAAATTACACTTAAAAGAAGATCTTTAGAAAAATTAGCCATATTCGTAAAGATTTCGATCGTAAATCATATGTACGCATTATTCGTAATATCCGTAAAATCTTCCGAATTTTTAATTTTAATATTATGTTATTATTTTATTTTAAAAAGGTAAACCAACATTATAGATATACATAATTTATATAAATAAACATCAAATAAATTGTTGTTTAAATATAAAAACCGTTAAAAAAGTAACCGTTAATGTAACAATCAAACAACTTCGCATGCGCATCGTGACATATTCTATTTTTTGATCAAAATATCAATATTTTCTTCTTTCGATTATTTTGTGAACATATATATGAATATTATATAATTATATTACTTACTTGTTTATGAAAAGAAGCTTTTTCCCACAAAATTTTGTTAATTTATTGCAGCAGCTCATCGTTCGTTCTTTCCAATCGCACACACACACCACACATAAATGATACATGAGAATCTGTGTTGGTAAGAAACGAAAGAATACGTTAATTTAGGGCGGGCTATTAACTTAGTCAATCAAGTTCATAAATTATTTTATAAAAGTTATAAAAAATTTAATAAATATAAATATGATTTTAAAAATTTTATATATATTTTTAATTTAATATTTTATATCTCATTTTTTAAAAAACTTTATTTTTATATATTTCAAAAAATTAATAAATTTTAGTATGTTATTGTTACAAGGAAAAAATAAATTTTAGATTTTTCAAATAATGAAAAATTTTTTTTATCAAAAAATATTTATTTTTTTCTAAAAGATTTTCTTTTTTTAAAGTTTTTGTATGAGTTTCTTTATTATATTTACATATTTCTATTCGATTTTTCGAATGTCGAACGTAGTATTCATATGATCTATGTCTTTTCAGTTTCTATCGGTTCATGGATGCTTCGCGCTTCTTGCATCTTTGAATTTATAATAATTTATCTAGAATATAATAGAATGATAATAAGTAGTGTTAAAATGTGAAATAAATGTACAACTAAATAAAAAAATTAATTGTGGTAAGTCTTTTAAACTATTAAATATATTATTAATAAAAAATATGAATATTATTTTAACTATTACATACATGTATATTAAAATTTAACGTGACTATGTCGATTAATTTCTTGATTCGTTTGATATAATTTTTTACTTTTTATTATTGAATATAATTTATAATCTTTTTTAAATAATAGATTCTCATAGATAACAGTAATAATTTATTGAAATATTTTTTATGACAGATATTTGGAATCAACATAAATTTAATCAATTATTAATCATCATATTTTTCGTGAACACTATCTTCAATAAAATGCATTCGACGAATGGTGAGTTTTGTATTTTTATTTTTTTATTCTTTTTTTATATAAAAAATTTTATATGCAATTCATTTAATAATAAATTTCTAAAAAATTTAGATGTTCATTACATATAACGAACAAAAATATTTGATTTTCATAATTTTTTATATATAATTTCTTTAGTTATTTAACGAATATAATTATTTTAACCTAAATAAATTTAAAATTATTATATTTTTTAAAAAACAAAATATTTTAAACTATCTTTATTAAACTTTTGCTATTTGATATATATATATGTATATAAAATTTTTTCTAATTATATATTTCTCTCTTTTTACTTTTTCTTGCCTTGATATGTAAGTACATTATTGCTGTTGATAATAGTATATTGAATATACTGTATACTTGAATATATAGTATATTTGAATAGTCGATATTCAAAGATTTGATTTTCTTAATATCAAATTTCAAATTTCGAAATAATAAAATTGAATTTTAATTTTCATGTGAAAAGGTTCTATCTTATCGGTATTATTCGAATATTATCTCTCTACTAGTATTTTAACATAGCCATGGTTGAATTCGTTGTTCTTTATAAAGTATAGTTTTATACTACAAGATGTCGCTAAAATGCAAAAATTTTATAATTTAGTATCGGTAAACGAAGGATGGAATTTCACGAGAATTTTAATAATCTTTTACTTAGTTTATTTTAGAGTTCTATCTAGTCTATATTGAGTTGGTGCTTCTTTTTTTCATTTTAAACATACTGTGTTTTTCTTATCACAAGTATTTCTTCTCGCAACTCTTTTTAAACCATTCCTAATTTAAAAATTACCATTTTATTATCAATATAAGTGTTATACTAAATTATTAAAATGAGCAACCAAAAATCAGTGTCAACTTCAATAAATTTCCTTTTTGGGGGAACTGCAGGGTTTGTTATTTTTATCATTTTACAAATAATGTTTTAAAAAATAATATATATAGATATTAAAAAATATAAATAAAAGACTAATGAAAGAATTAAATATTTACTTTTGAATTCAAATACTGTATTTTTATAAAATAATTATATTAAATAATATCTTATGATATTAGAATTTATTTAAATTTTTACAAAATATAAAAAAAAAGTTTTTGATTTTTTCAATATAAATTAATAATTCTATAGTTAGATTAGAAAGTTTATCAAGGAGTTGATTATTTTATTCTAGAATGGCTGCAACATGTGTTGTTCAACCATTAGATTTAATAAAAAATCGAATGCAATTAAGTGGAATTAAAATATCAACAATAAATATAATATCCTCAATTTTAAAAAATGAGGGTATCTTAGCTTTTTATTCAGGCTTATCTGCTGGTTTATTACGTCAGGCTTCATATACGACTACAAGACTTGGTACATTTGAATGGTTGTCTGAATTATTATCGTGAGTACATATCTATTAAACTCATATCAATTTAAAAAAAAATAATATGTATGGAATATGTATAGAATTTGGTATTCCTCTTGTTCAGAAAAGACAGACAACCAAATTTTATTATGAAACTACTAATAGGTAGTTCTGCTGGTTGTGTAGGAGCATTTGTTGGTACTCCTGCTGAAGTTGCCTTAATTAGAATGACTGCTGATGGTAGATTACCTCTTGGTATGCCAAATGTTAGTTGAATATTCAATAAAGATTTTACAATTCTGAGGAATATTTATTTTTAGCTGAAAGACGTAATTATAAAAATGCATTTAATGCATTAATTCGAATAGCCAAAGAAGAAGGCTTTTTAGCATTATGGAGAGGTACTATTCCAACAATGGGAAGAGCTATGGTTGTAAATGCAGCTCAATTGGCATCATATTCTCAATCTAAAGAAACTTTACTTAATACTGGTTTGTAAACATATAAATAAGTAAGATTCAAATGAATGATATTAGTATAATGTCTTTTTTTTTTTTATATATATTTGATTAGGATATTTTGAGGATAATATTCTCTTACATTTTACAAGTTCTATGATATCAGGTTTAGTTACAACTATTGCTTCTATGCCAGTTGATATTGCTAAAACAAGGTAAATTTTAAAAAAACTAAATTAGTGAACCAATTATGAAAATGGTTTCACACTTTGCATTACTAATAATTTGCAGGATTCAAAATATGAAAATTGTGGATGGTAAACCAGAATTTAAGGGTGCAATAGATGTCATAATACAAGTGTGTCGAAATGAAGGAGTTTTTTCATTATGGAAAGGTTTTTTTCCTTATTATGCTCGTTTAGGTCCACATACTGTTTTGACTTTTATTTTCTTAGAACAAATACGTAATTTTTACAAAACATATTCTGTATAACAATTTAATTTAACACACATACATGCATATGCAGTGAAAGAATATTTTCAAAATATATTGAGTATAGTCAATTTGGTTAAATAATAATATAACTAGGTCGTAAAATTAGTTGAGAAGAAAACTATGCAAATGTTATTTATACAAGTATTTCAATTATAAAATAGCAACATTTTTTGATAAAGATAAAATTTGAATTGATATCGATTTTGATACAATAATTTATGACCTCGCTGTATTTTATCCATTGATTATATATCTTATTTTATATTTTATATATGTTTTGCTTCATATCTAACCTTTTCAAAGTACATGTTCGTAAAAAAATATCCATCTTTTCAATATAATTTCTATTTATATACTGATATTTGTTGAACACTATAAATTTCACACATAAACGCACAATATTTTTTAATTTTCTTTAAATATTGGATGATTCAGAAAATTATATAAGCTTCGAAATAAATGACTAAAAATTAGATTGTATCATGTTATATCTATATATGGATGTTGTGTGTGTAATAATTTACACATATAATTTACATTGATAGACAAATCTTTTTGTTGCTATACAAAAACAATACATTCTACAAACATTCTCCATAGATAAAGAATCGTTTGATACGATTTTTATTTTATATTTGTTATTAATATAAAAAATGTATATTTTTACTTTATAATATTTATATGTATACAAATTTGTTATTACGAAATTATGAATAATATTTACAATAAATATTATTTTATGAAATTTATAAATGTAAATGAAATACTGAAATGTATAAATAATTAGTAACAACTAAATATATATAGTTACTATTAATTTCATATATATATATATATGTAATATATATTATTTGAATTGTATAAATAATTGTTAAATAAATGAAAAAATTTTGTGTATATTATTCTTTGGCTGAAAAATTTATTGAAGAATTTAGTCGAAAGAGCCATTTGAATCGGGCATGTATATGAACGATTAATAAACTCAATTGTAATGTGAAGTGAATTATCGTTGTGTTACATATTAGTGTATATCATTGAAAAAAATTAATATAAATAAAATAAATCTTTGTTGAATATCGATACATATTTATGTATTAAATTATATTCAAAATATTCAACAAAATATTTTATAAGGTTATTTTACGAAAATGCATTCTTTTTATATTATATAAAAAAACATGCACATAAATATATGTCAACCAATATGATAAATTATGTGAGAGTTTCATATTATGCAAGTTTTTATATTTATTTTATTTAACTTAACTTTTTTTTGTAATGTCAAGAAAGAAAAAACGTGAAACTTGGGGGGAAAATGGATTTGAAGATTGGGTATGTGAAAAATATATTCAAAATTTTGTTAGAAAAGTTAAAGTTATTAGTATAATGAAATATTTTTAGGGTGGCTATATGGCTGCTAAACAAGCAAAATTAGAAGAACAATTTATAAATGAAGCAAACAAGGAAATTAAAACATCTAATATATTTAAAGGAATTGCAATTTTTGTAAATGGTTATACTAATCCAACTGCAGATGAACTTCGTCATTTAATGATAGCACATGGGGGTTTATTTCATCACTATATGAGGCCAAAAGCAACAACTCATATTATTGCATCTAATTTGCCATATTCAAAAATAATATTATATAAAAAAAGTCAAAATCCAATTCCTATATGTAAACCTGAATGGATTGTAGATAGTATAAAAGCTGGTAGAATTCTTAATTTTCAAAATTATTTGCTTTATTCTCATTGTACAAATGCACAACCCCAATTGAAATACATAATACAAAATATAAGAAATGAAACAGATGTTATTTGCGAAACACATAATGATGTGCAAAAGAATAATGAAGTAAGTACTCTGAAAAATGATAATGATATAACTGAAGCAATTAAACATACTTCTATAAAAGAAAGTATTCCAATATTACCAATCAATTCAAAAGATGCTAATTCCACAAAAAATCCAGAATTTATAAAAGAATTTTATAATCATTCACGATTACATCATATCTCAACAATGGGAACTACATTCAAAGAATATGTTAATGAATTAAGAGATAAAAATAATGGAGAATTTCCTGGATTTATAAAATTAAAAAAATTAAAAGATAAAAAACTAAACAAATTACTATTTGATTCTCTTGAATTAAGCCTTAATAATGAATTAATTGATTTACAAGAAGAAAATAAGATGGAAATTAATCAGGATTGTATCATTATGCATATAGATATGGATTGCTTTTTTGTTTCAGTTGGTCTTAGGGATAAACCAGAATTAAAAGGCTTGCCCGTTGCAGTAACTCATGCAAAAGGCAATAAAAATTCTGTAAATATTAACAAACAAACCTTAGATGATAATAAAAATAGAGATGAAGAACAGTGTTCATTATCAGAGATAGCATCTTGTTCTTATGAAGCAAGAAAAGCTGGTGTAAAAAACGGCATGTTTTTAGGAGAAGCATTAAAAATTTGTCCTGATTTAAGAACAATACCATATAATTTTGAAGGCTATACAAAAGTTTCTTATATATTATATGATACTGTAGCATCATATACATTAGATATTGAAGCAGTTAGTTGTGATGAAATGTATGCAGATTGCACAAAGATATTAGAAGAATCTGGTTTAACACCAATGGAATTTGCAACTATAATTAGACAGGAAATAAAAGAGAAAACTGGTTGTCCTGTTTCAACAGGATTTGGAAGAAACAAATTATTAGCAAGATTAGCAACAAGAAAAGCAAAGCCAAATGGTCAATTTTATATACAACAAGAAGACATTAATAATTGCATTAGTTCTTTTAATGTACAAGATTTGCCAGGTAGAGTATTTAAGCTGATAGTGCTAAACTCATTTTAAAATTATTTGTAATAATTATTATTTAAACTAGGAGTCGGATGGACAACAACACATAAATTAAACAATATTAATATACGAACATGTGCGGAATTACAAAAAATTCCCTTGACGACACTACAAAAAGAATTTGGCAAAAAAATGAGTGAAATTTTATATAATATGTGTCGTGGTATAGATAATTCGAAACTTAATTTAGAACATATTAGAAAATCTGTCTCTGCAGAAGTAAATTATGGAATAAGATTCGAGAGTAACGATGATGCGATAGATTTTTTAAAAAAATTATCACACGAAGTATGTAATCGATTGAACAAAGTTAATGCAAAAGGTAGATGCATTACATTAAAAGTTTTAATTAGAGCAAAAGAAGCACCTAAAGAAACTGAAAAATTTATGGGACACGGATTGTGTGATTATGTAACAAAATCAAAAAATTTTATCGCTCCGATTAACGATGTTGATATTATAACAAAGTAAGTTACAGAATTATTGTAATATATAATTGTCGTTCCTTTAAGTTGAAACACGCGCACGTGAGAGCAAACGAAAAACAAACAACAATACATGTACACTACATACCATCATTCATGTCATACATCCGCCATCTATGAGCAATTGCTGAAAGTATAAAGTTATAAGATAATAGGCAAAAGTACAAGAATGATTTGGGTTGTTGGCCGGAGAACTTTAAATTTATCACAAGTCAGAAAAAAGATGATCGCTATTCTTTATATAATAGAGAGAAATGAGGATGCATCATTGCTGTATTTTTTACTGTCGATTTTATCTTTCTGCTTATAAAAAAATCGATTTTATTTTCCCTATTCATGAAGCTTCGGTACGTGAAGCAATTCATGAAATAAGCGCTCTTGTGTACCTAAAATATAATTATAATATAATTATTCGCATTCTTATAAATAGCAATTTTTTCTATTTCATTCGGTTTTTCATTTTTTATTTTTAATACATTAGATATTTCCTTCTAAGTTGTAATTTAAAATTTGTTAACGACGAATTGATTACTATTATCTGACTTCAGATTAGTCTGTTATAAATAAGTCGAAATGAGAAACAAAAAAAGCAAATGAGATACGATAAGACATCTTACAAAATTAATATTTAGATGGATATAATATTTAATTTTCAAAACTAGAAATTAATTTAAATATGATCATATTTGATATTATTTTGATCTACTTATAAAGATCAATTTCTTAAGAAATCAATAAGAGATCAATAAAGATTTTAACAATTCAAATAAAATAATTTTATAACAATAAAGAAAAATATATAAAAACTTTATTTTCAACTTGTTTTAGCGATTTATTAATATTCGTTTCTCGCTATAGATCATAAATTCTTCGATTATTCCTACGATTAATTTCATGAAGTAATGAAAATAATTCGTTTAAAAAGATTATTTAAAAGAATTATAGTAATTAATGTATATGTCAGTAATGTATTCTCATTTGCTCTCATGCGTGTTTTGATTTAATGAAGTAATAGAATAAATTGTTCATTTTTTAACAAACTTTTTATAATAACTTCAGGGAAGTTATTATACTTTGGAATCAAATGCAAAAAATACCAGAAGATGCAAGAGGTATCGGCATACAAATATCTAGATTAGAAATATTAAAAAATAAATCTCGCAATACAACTTTAACAAATTTCATTAGAAATAAACAAAATAATACAATTCATCGATCTACTGAAACAAATATAAGCAATGACGTTCAGCCTTTAATAAATTCAAATGCTATTGCGTCAGTTTCTGGAACTACTAATAACGAAGATAAATTGTGCATTTCAATTCCGATGGAAATACAAAATGAAATTTTAGATGCTGACAAAAATAAAAAACAGACAGAAAGTAAAAAAGATCAAACAACTGTTAATATACAAACTACATGTAAAAATGAATCAAAAACTGTACAAACGCATCATGAAAATTTTTTTAAACAAATAAAATCTGGTATTTCAAGACCAACAAAGATAGAAATGCCACCTATTCAAGAAATTGATATGTCTGTTCTGATAGAATTACCTGAAGATATACGAAATGAAATTCTTAATGAATATAGTGCTAAAAAAAATGAAGGTAAAATGGATATTAATATAAATAAGAATAATAACTCGTCGAGTAGTAAACCAATTTCTACAGAAACTAAATATGATGAACAAAATATTTCATATTCACAAGTAGATCCAGAGTTTTTAGCCGCATTATCAGAAGATCTAAGACGCGATGTTCAATCATATTGCACTGCTAAAAAAGCAGAAAAGTGTTTGAAACTGAAAAAAAATGAAACAAATATTAATAGAGTTACAAATGAAAATATAAAACATAATAAAAAAGTAGAAAATAACTCGAAAAATAAAAATGGTGGTAAAAGTGGCAAAACGGTTTCTAAAAATAAAAAGAAGAATGTGCAAACGATATTCAAAACAATAAAAAACGTAAATGAAATTAAGAATGTATCAGATAATAAAATTAATGTTGGTATTACAAAATTCACAACAGCGTGTATAGACAAAATTGAATCTGTTAATGATCAAATTACTGCAGATGAAGCTGAGATTATTCTTTCTCATAATCGTACTATCTCAGAAGATAACGATAATACAAATCAACATCAGGACATCTTAATCGAAGTTGTAAAGCGTTTACTTAATCTACCTCTGAAACAGGTAGCATTAATTTCTAAGTACTGTTAACTGTCTTCATAAATCATTATTTTTCATTGATATATTTTGTTCGAGAACTTAGGAAATATTTGGATGATAAGATAGTATTTTAATTAAGTTAGTTTTTATGAAAAGTTGAGATAGCATGCTGAATAATCTGTCGGGTCATATTATCAGTTACAAATAATTTTTGTGGCATTAATAAATATATAAAATATTCGATTGCAGGTAAAATTACAAATACAAATATGGATCACTAGTTCTAAAGTCGTGAATGAAATTGATTTTTTGTCACTTGCGACATTTCTTAGCATGCTTCCGGAAAAGAAACGGATCGAAGATTTACATGTATTATTAAAAACCATGCATAGGTAATCTATAATGCCAAATTCATACATACACCCTTGTAAAAGGTGAATAGCGAGTAATATAACACAGAGGATTTAGGGAATAGATATCAGTTTACTCAGTTATGATTGATAAATAAAAATGATATTAAAGATAATACATTAACTTATTTATGTTCGTATCTTTAGATGTATGACAAAAACTGGAAATTGCATTTGGCATGGGACATATAGGAAAATAGTAAAATACGTTCAACATTATATGCAAATTGAATATAACAGCAACCTC
Source organism: Apis florea (assembly GCF_048593485.1). NCBI lineage: Eukaryota > Metazoa > Arthropoda > Insecta > Hymenoptera > Apidae > Apis > Apis florea. The sequence goes on along the minus strand of NW_028256685.1, from coordinate 195,417 downwards.
ATGGTACCACCAATCAAATGCAACCTTTTGCAGTGTAACAGTGATGTAATGTAATTTTTCGGAATTTAATAAATTAATATTTTTACAATGAGGTTAATAAGAAACCTATTTACAAGCAAACATGATACTTACCTTCAATTTCATTGAAAACAGTATCAGTATTCTTTAGGTAACATATTAATTTACAATGGAGAACATACTTTTTTTCTGAAAGAACTATGCTCAAAGGTTTCATATAAATCGGTAAGAAGTCATAAACCTCGAATTCGTACGTATTTTTATGATATATATATATGTATGTATATATATATATATATTTTTTTTTAAATATATTTTTTTACTTTGTTGTTGTTACGCGCTGGGAAGGTGAAAAAATAGAAAGGGGTGAGTCAGAGATGAGCGTTTACTACTCCCATTCGGTAGTTCCTGGCGGTTTAGATGTTAAATCGTATAAAACACGCGAGATACCGGGTATTGAAGATATTTCGGTTACCAATTTCTTCACCACCTATAAACAAAAAAGTATAAATTTTTTATAACAATTATAAATATTAATAATCAAATTTTTTATATTATTTTAAACTTACGTGGAGTGGCAATTCCTTTCCGGGAATAGCCGGAGTACCAGTCATAAAATCATTAGTAACGAATGGCCTAAGAACAACTGAACGTTGACAAGAAGGTATTCGAGAAGCAGCATCACGATCGAAATGTATGGGAATTAAAACTACTGGCATTTGACTGATCGCTCCCATACAGCCACTAGTAGCTAATACTAGATTTGCTACATGATCTGCCTGTCGAAGCGTAGCTATCACATTTGATGTAAGATGAGTCGGTGTGATATCCGTTACAGGATGATGTAATTGAGGTCCAAAAATGAAGCACACACGATTTACATTGTGACACACTCGTGGAATTAATTTTGCGAGGAACAAGAGATCCTTCCATTCTATTCCCTCGGATAAGTTTTCTTCGCTAGATAATCCTACTACATAACTATAACTTCTTCGATCCCCCTATATCATTCAGAAAATATTTTAATGGATGTAGTTCAGTTAGTTTTATTAAATTATAAGATTATTATTCGTAAGTAATTAATATTCTACCTGCACTCCTACACTGCGTATAGGCAAAAGTGTTGCCGAAATATGTCGGTAACTGGAAAGCTGTCGCAAATACTGGCGTTCAGATTCACTAGTTGCACCTTCTACACGATTTAACAATCCGTGCTTCTTTTGAAGCATTTGTTCATATTCAGCCATTATTTTAACTATCACCTTAAATTGAATACAAATTTGTTATTTCGGAAGAGATTTTATTTTCTTTTTATCGATATTGTAAACAAAAATACCTGGGTTTCTGAAAAATCTTTATCCATATAAGGTTCATCTGCACATAAAATGCGTACAGCAAGCCCAGGACCAGGAAATGGATGACGAGCTACTAACGATGCTGGTAATCCAAGATCACATCCTAATTGTCGTACTTCATCTTTATGGAAATCTTTTAAAGGTTCTACTACATGACCTTGTGCTCTTAATGCTCTAACAAGTTCACTATCATTGTGATGCGTTTTTATCGCATCCGCTTTACCTAATAAAAATATTTATATTATATATAAATATAATTTATTATTTCTAACAGATATGAAAAAACATATATGGATTTACAACTATAAATTTACCACTAGCTAATGCACTTGCACTTTCTATAAGATCAGGCCTAAGAGTTCCTTGTCCAAGAAACACTTCTTCTGGTTTCAAACCCATTTCTGCCATTGCTTCATTAGCTACTCTCACAAAAACATCTCCTATGATTTTTCGTTTTTCTTCTGGATTAGTTGTTGCACATAACATTTTAGTTAATCTAGTTCTTGGGCTAGTTGCTGTTCCATATATTCCTTTATTATTTATAGTATTTGCATTGGCTATTGGTGTGACATTATCCAAGGGAACAGATGTAGTTCCTTGCATAAAGCAACGTCCCGCATTAACGACTCTTAATCGAATTCCTAATTGCGCCAAGCTTTGTTCCACAAATTGCGTTTCTCCTTTTCGCATAAAGCCATTATTGATATGGAGAGCTATGACTTGTTCCTTATTTAAAGCTTTATGTAATAGCGCTGCACATACCGTAGAATCCACACCTCCGCTCACTAATAACTGTGATTGTTTTTTTCTATTTTAATTGACAATCACATGTTGTCATATCTTATACTATATTTTTTAAATATTTTAACCAAAATAAATCATTATATTTTACGTTTAATTAATTATTAATTATACGTTTCAAAAATTTTACGAATGTTTTCAAACGGTACGGATTTTAATAATTACCTAAATATTAATTGTAAATCTTTTTCTTACCAAAACTTTTTTGTTGCCAACTGTATCTCTGATGAATTGAATACACTGAGCTTCCCGGCCACGAAGAGTATAATTACCAGTAAGGCCAGCAATGCCAAACAAAAAATTGTGTAACATTGTTTTTCCATTAGGTGTAAGATCTACTTCTGGATGAAATTGTACACCATACAAATTCATTTTATCACTTGCTATCCCTGCTATAAAGTTTGATGATCTGGCAGTAATATGAAAATTATCAGCTACCCTATCTATACTGTCTCCATGTGTTAACAGTACCATTTGTTCTTTTTCCAAGCCCCTAACAAATGATTTATTTTCTGAATACTTTATACTTAATGAGATACCAAATAGATGTATTGCTTCTAGACTCACTTACTTAAATAATAAGCACTTGGAATCTATTTCAATTGGGAACTGACCATCTTCTCTACCCTCTTTACTTATGACTGTACCACCAAATTCCTTATTCATCATTTGCATCCCATAACAAATACCTAGTACTGGAATTCCTATTCTGAAGATATCTGCATCATATTTAGGAGCATCTTCTGCATAAACTGAACTTGGCCCTCCAGAAATTATAATAGCTCTAAAAATTTAAATTTAAATAATGATTATCAAGTAATAATTCATAGATAATTCTGTATTTAATAAAATTAAATAATATAATTTATATGATCTTACTTATAACCCTTTTCTTGAAGGGTAAATGCAGATGTGTCCAAAGGCAGAATTTCACTATGCACATTTAATTCACGGATTTTTCGATCTATCACTTTACCATATTGTGCCCCTGCATCCAAAACAGCCACTTTTTCATTAACACATGGTATGCCCAATGTTCCTTCATTAGCCCCATTATTTCTCTCTGCGCGAAACAATAATCCGTCCGCGCTTTTTTCCATCTCAAAATTTCTTGTATTGCTATTAGTATTGTGGTGATTTCAATAATCCTACAAGGATTTAATAAATTTGATGAAAAATGAAATATTACATAAACAAATGACAAAATAACATAAACTTATTTTTATACTCTTTTAGCTGCTAGAGTTTATACATCAGATATTATTCTAATTTATATAACTTGATAAATAAAAAATTTTAAAAATTATTTTGTTTATTAAAATTAAAAAAAACATTAAAATATAAAAATTATATGAAATAATAAAAAGAAATAATTAAACAGAAAAAATATTTTTCATGTTATCATTCAGGTCATGAACTTATGAAAATGATTATAAGTTATACATACTATTTTAATTTCATTATCTATTAATTTATTCTTATTATTACTCTTATTTTATTAAAAATAGATGAATATAAAAAAAATCATTGCATTAATAAATATAAAATTTAATATTAAATAAAACTTTTAATATTTTCTTTTATCAAATAATAGAATTATAAAATATAGTTATTTCGAATGTCTAATGATATTACTACGTGTAAATATAAGATGCTATTATAGTATGTCACAAAGTCACAACCCAGTATAAGTTCTGACAACTACTGTATACTATAGATATTTGATTTATATGAAAAATTTATTTAAAAATATATACGTGAATATTTTATATCATTTAATGAACAATTTATATAATATTTAGGAAAAATCCACTAAATATGATGTTTAGCAAAAAATAAATAACCGGCCGTAAATTTTAAGAGCACGTTTCTTAGAAACGAAAGTACTATAATAGCACACCTACTACGTGAATCATCTTTTTAAACACTAATAAAATCTATTCAAAGACTCACCAAATTATACGAGGCAGAGAATATTTCACGCGTAAATCACCAACTAACGTAAAATTAATTACAGCAAAACAGAATGTGCACTCTCTAGACGAGGCAGCCATTCAATCGCCTGCAATAGCCACAATGCAGTGACTGCCTTCAGCTTGAAAGTAACATAGAAAACCAACAATATAAAATGAAAGTTCCTAGCAAAATTCAATACTTGTTACATTAACCGATTAATTTTTAGAAAATTATCATCTCATCTGTCGAATTGACATTGTTGTTACGTATACTTTTCTATATTTTATAATTTAAAATCTTTCCTTTAACAATTGTTTCTTTAATTATCAATTTGACCAATAATTGGTTTAGGTTTTTTTACGAAACACGGAATAACATGAAGATAGCAAAATCTGGCATTTATTGAGCAGCATTTTTTGGACATATTTGAGGATTATGTTTATTGTTTCTTATATATATTTATATAACGAATATATATATATATATATATATAAAATATAACAGATTAACGACTGTTCTATATATGTTATTTAAATATATTAATCAAATATTCTTAATTATTATACAATTATAAAAATCATATTAAAAAGATGAAAGTAAAAAAATTATCTTAATGCGGATGATTTTTTTTTGTGTTAATTTAAAAAATGTTTTGAATCATTTTAACGTATCATGCAGTATATTCAAATGAAAGTCGTTAACGATAATTCTAGCAAAAGAAAACAAATATATCGAATTTTGTAAAATGTCATGTCAATTTGTAAGTCAAATTTCGGCTAAGAAAAAATATATTTCTGAAATTGATAAAAATTTATCTGTCAAGTATTTTCTACCGTCAGAAGTTGCAATACATAATACAAAGATTGATTGTTGGGTCTCATATCATGGTGAAGTATATGATCTAAGTGATCTTTGTAAAATTTGGGCTGACAAAAGAGAAATTAAACCAATACTAGCTTATGCTGGTAAGGATATAAGTCATTGGTTTGATCACGAAAAAAATGATATTAAATATTATGTGCATCCTATTACTGGAGTATTGGTACCATATTGTCCTCATGGTCCGATTCCGGATGTAATACCTTTTGTGATACCTTCTAATAATTGGCGAGCATTAGACAAATGTCCTTGGTGGTTAGACGAAAAATATAAAATAGGAAAATTAACTAAAAAAGCACGTCCATGTAGGATTTTAAATGTTCTAATCGGAATACAAGTTGTTATAATGGTAGAATCTAAATTTTATTAAAATGAAAATAATCTATGATCGACATGTTAATGAACAAATTTTATAAAGGTCTGTGAAGAAGATTCTATTAGACGTATTCAAGAACGTGCTCTTGTTTATAATTCAAATAGCATGTCTTATACGTGGAAATTCGAAGGAAAGGATTTAAATCTCGATTTAACTTTGACAGAAAATGGTATTCCAGATGAACAAGATCGTTTTGCCGCTTGCGGTCTTCCCGATGATTATTATGTCCCATGCCTTATGTGTTATTTCAATGATAAATAATTTTCTATCTGATAATATTAAAGTTAAATTAAAAAAGGATAATAAAAATTTCAAGGGAAAACTACGAAAGCAAAATATACGTAAATTGTTATTTTAAGAAAAGTTTCCTACGATATCATCACGTAAGACTTAAAAGGAATACAAAAGATGGCACCACGACCACTTTATTCGATACGAGTTAACCTTTTATTTAAACGAAAAAAAACTTTATCTTGTTTAGGAAGTTTCTATAAAATTTAGCGACAATGTTTTCGTCAATAATTCGTACACAAAATTTAATTTCACGTATATTTCACGACAGATCTCGTTTTCTTTTAATTAAAAAAAATATTTTACCAATTAATAACACACAAATTAACGATTTCTCTTCAAAATCTATGAAAGTAGCTATTTTGGGTGCTCGTAGCAAGATAGGTAATTCATTTAGGTTATAAATATTAGCATAATTTTATATATTGATCGTACACCATCATGCTACAGGAAATTGTCTTTCGTTATTTTTAAAACAATCACCTTTGATCGATGAATTGGCAATTTTTGATAACAACTCATCTACTTACGGTCTTGCGTTGGATTTAAATTATATTGACACGAAATGTAAGGTTAGTACGTGTAATCATCCTGACAAATGTCTCGAGGAAACGCTTCAAGGAGCGAAGATAGTAATGATCGTGACCGATAGAACATCCAACCCATCAAACGAAGTTTTAAGATCTAATGCTATTATATTATCAGATCTGTTACCGAATATTATTAAATTTGCACCTCAGGTAACGAATCAATCTGCTTAATAATTATAAAGTTCTTTAAAAAACATATTTCTTTCAAGCTGCTTTGGCTTTCTTTTCTCTACATCTTTATACCTATCATCGTGAAAATCAATATACCAATTATAAATTCAACATGCTATGGCACAACACTATGCTTTTTTACACGCTTGTTCGTTGTTTCTTTCTTTTCTTTTCTTTTTTTTTTTTTCTTTTTTATACGTAGTAGCTGACCTCGGTTTTTAACGCCCTCACAGTTTCATTAATTGCGAGCAGGTTGTTTTCGACATTCCTCACGGACGACTTCGGCAAGGACGAGGATATTTCTCTTTGATCATCTTACATTTCTTTTATATACCGATTATTCTTTCTTTGCTTCGTCTATTTATACACTCGGCCAATTTTAGTCTCGTAAACACTTTAAAAACCGCTTTGCAAGGCAGTTTCATTTCAATTTGCATTTTTGTAGAAATCTTTCGTCTCCTTTTTTTTCTCTCTCTCTCTCTCTCTCTTTCTCTTTCTTTAGGCTATGCTCGGGATCGTAATGAATCCGATAAACAGTTTAATACCTCTTACGACGGAAATGTATAAGAAAGCTGGAATTTACGAGTACAATCGCATTTTTGGTGTAATGAATTTCGAGTGTCTTAAAGCGAATAGCTTTACCGCGGATTTGATAAATATCGAGCCGGAATGTACAATGATACCCGTGATTGGCGGAGGCTGTTCCGAAACGTGTATTCCACTTTTTTCTCAAGCAAAACCTTCCAACAAAATATCTCAGGTTATCGACAAGCAAACAAACAAACAAACGTTTCATAAACTTTGTCACAGTGTGTCTTTCCTGTCAAACAATAATTAATAATAATCGATTAATCAGGTAGAAGCTAGAAGATTGACATACGCGATAAGAATGTCCAATAATACATTGAATCCGCATGACAATAAGGAAAAAAACTCTTTCGCTTTGTCTTACGCGGCTGCTAGATTTTGCATGTCCCTTTGCAAAGGTATTTTAAATCAAATAATATAACGCGATATTTTCTTACACAATTAGACGAAAATTTACGTTATTGTTTTACGTTATTATTAATAATCCATTTAGCTTTGCGGCATCAAGGCAATGTCGTGGAATGCGCTTACGTTAGATCCTGCGCGATACCGGAATTAACATATTTCGCTGCTCCCTTGGAATTAGGTCCCAATGGAATTCAGAGGCATTTAGATATTCCACCTTTGAACGATTACGAATGCGAGCTTCTCAGAGCAGCTGTACCTCGTATAAAAAAGGATATTAAATTAGGAGAGGTAAGGAACGACGAGATAGCTACATTTGCAAATGATATTAAAGGTAACAAGATTATATTCTTAACCCTTTTTTCCGTAGAATCTCGCACTCGGGAACGACACCCCTTCTTCCGAATTGTGCTTGAATAATTTGATGCCAAATTCTAAATGTTTCTCGTAAAAAAATAATTTGCATCTTACGTAAACAACGTGCTCGAATATCGAATATGTGAAAGCAAATATTCTTGAAATTTTGAAGAAATAAAAATTCCTTGTGATATTGTTATATTGTTATTATAGAATTCTGCTCTAACAACGTTCAAACGCCAAAATCACACCACGTGCAAACGAAACAGTTTAATACACTGCATAACGGATCCTGTTATACCTGATAATACCATTCCCTGTTATTAATTCAAATTTCATGATTATACGTGTGACTCGAGTTGACTCGTTCCTAGAGGATGTTTCACAAATTAAAAGACGTGTAATTAACATCTCGATGATCGAGACATTTTGTTTCACTTACTGTCATTACTTATTTCTCCGATATACGAAACTAACAAGTACAATACGACCATAAAATTTAAATTTAAACGGTAGAGTAAAAAGAGTAAATAATTAACAGTTAGTGTAGAAAAAAATTGAATCTTATTGGAAAACGAGAAACACCTTTTTGATACGACGATGCTCTAATTACAAGAGCCCACCAACAGTCTCGTTCTCGCGAGTTTATCGCGTATTATACATACGCGAAACAGCGAGGGCAAGTTAACGAGAGAGTCGCCTAACCAAGGAAGTACTTTCTGGATCTGATAAGAACAGATACAGAGCCTAGTCTCAAAAGAGTCGTAGAGGAGGACGCGGTTTTCGAAGAGCCACCGCATCACCGCGTCTCAGGTTACCAGGTAGATACGCGCAACAAAAGTAGAAGAAACTCGTCCTTTCCGCATTCCCGGCACGCCATGGTGTTCCCCCAACTGTGCGCGGCGGACAAGATACGAACGAGTTGCAGCTGGCAGCACTCTTTGGGATTATTGCAAAGTTGGCGTGGAGAGGAGGGGCGGGGGTGTGTTGCAAATCCTGTTAAAAAAAAATCCGCAAAGCGGTTCAACTTCAGCCCAAGTAGTAACGAATATCATAACGTGATAATAATACGCGCGTGTACCTCCTTCTCGTATAACAACGCGAGTTATAACGTTTCGAATTCGCGTTTTATATGCGTTTCGTGTCCTTGAAAATTACAGGTTTTATTTTATTCTTTCTTTTTTTTTTTTTTTTTTTACCGTAATTTCTCTCTTCACTTCTCTTTTCTTCTTCTTCTTCTTCTTCTTTTTATTTATTTCGTTTCGAATATCGAAACGTTCGTTGATTCGAGGCCATAATCCGATGCTTTTAACGAAACGTCGACCGCAGCTAATGCACCACTAGTCGGCCTTGGTTGTACGAGAATCGTTTCGATGGAAATGATGAGTTAGAACGTAACAGTGATAAATGTTGATAGGTCGATGTTACGGATGGAATAAGTTGATGAGTCGTTAATCGTGAAAGTTTTGACATTTAGAGTTTTCGTTGGAAGATGATGTTTGATCGTTGAAGTTTGACTCGGCAAAATTCAAGATGCAAGGTTATAATTATTAGAATCGATACGGCTGATTTGTTTGATCGTTATTTATAGCAATTGTAATTTTACTTATCATTGAATGTTACGTTTATAATGAAACAATTGGATTGGAAAATAAATATCATTCGATATTGATATGTTTAGTCAATCTTTGAACGATCGGGCTATTCCACGCGTTCAACGATAAAAGATTAGAAGATAGAAAAATAAATGGATAAAAAAACTGTTATGCAGTAGTTGCGATGATCAATGATGATAAACGATAGAATTTTTTGAACTGCCTTTGGCGGAAGTTTGAAACCGGATGTCTTTTTCATCACGTGTCTTTGACGGGAGCATCATCGTGTACATACATAAATACTTTTAGCAGCATTTACTCGGTTTCTTGCTACTGCAACTTATACGTCGGTAGCGCCAGTAACTTGCGGAGCAGGAAATTAATCGCATAGTTTCTCACGACATAATAGTTGCAATACCAACTATCTACTCTCGCAATTCCCGTACGTCAGAATCTCCATATCAATAATTGGTTTAATTAACGTGATCTGAAATCTCAAAAATGCGAACACGTTGGCTGAAAACGTGTAAACGAGAGGACGCGGCCGTTTATATAAATAAATTCCATTCGCATAACTTCGCCTCGTAACGCATTTTCGACTAATGCGTTTCTTCGATCCGGATATTTTTTTTACGACACCAGTTGGAATGGGACGAGAAAATCTCCTTTAATCGAGAGCGATCGACGCGCCCTCGTCGTAACTGTCAACAATCGGTCGAACGAGGCAGCACCATCTAGAAATACGCGCGAGGCTGGGCATTGGTATTCGAGCATTAGAACGCCTCACACGATCCGTTTTTCTCTAGCGACGGCTGGCGCCGTCTACCTCTTTCTTGCTGAAATTCTTCTAATCAAAGAGGTTATCGAGGATTGCGCAGTATCGATCGCGCGGACCTCTTCCACTCAAGGACGTGCACTGTGGTGGACGATGGTACTACGTCTTGCGATTAAGAAGAGAAATCGTCGAAGGGAAGAAACCTGTCCCGCGCTTCGACGCGTGAGAAAATCCTTTTGACTCGTTGCAACAGCAGCTTTGAGTGCAACATCATTTTTACAACTTTTCTTCTCCGTTATAAATAAACGGAGCAAATCAATCGATCGAAATCAACAAAGAGATAATCGCGCGTTATAATATTCTCGATCGTCGACGGGACCTCGATCACGAACGAATTTATTTACCGGCTGCTCCCTATTTTTCACGGCTGTTGTTAATTCGTCACCCGAAGGCGTTCGGCGTGAATAAGAAACGATCAACGCGTTCCAAGGACCGGTTATGAGGATGCGTTAGGAAGATAAGAGGATGCAAGGAGGGACAAATGGGCGGGAGGTGAACGTCCTCGAGCTAAGACCATTTGCCGGTTATACGAAAGCGTTAAGCGCTAATCGTATCAACCGACACCCATTGTGTGTATACGTATACTTTATCCTCGAAGAAGCATGATATCGCTTCTTCGAATCGGTCACGCTTTTCCATTCCCCCTCCCATTTATACACTATCTATGTACCCTTTTTTTTTCTTCTTCAGCCATCGATCTGAGCGAAGGGTCGATCGACGGCCACCGTCCAATTTTCGCGGTATCGAGAAAGGGGACGTTCGTTTTTCCGCCACGAGGCGGCCTCGTGTGTCGCGTCGGCGCGTGGATACAGCAACAATGGCGGGTATTGGCCGTAGCCGGGATAGGCAGGAAAAAGAAGAAGGGGGAAGAGCGGAAAAAGAAAGGGATGATGGGTGAACGGCCGCTGAATGGCACGACCTTCCGAGGAGGCCGGTCGACCGGCCGGCCATACGACGTGATTCTGCATGCGCACTCCCCCGCAACAACAAGCTTCCGCGTTCGAAGAAGCGCCCGGAGGCCCGGCTTGGAAAGATCGCGCTTACTCGGCGGAGAACTACGGGAAAAAAGTTTCTATCCCCTATATAATCGTTATATCGAGAAATTTGCGCGCCCTTCCGCTCGCCTTTTTCGCGCAAGCACTCAGTTAGTCGGTTGCGAAGCGAAAGTGAAGGGAGATGGGGGATATCGATGGATCGGTTATCGGCACGCTCGAAGGCGATATTAAGCCGATTCGTTACGCCGTTACTCGCGAACGTTATCTTGGCTTGGCTTGCACGGGGCAGAGGATAGCGCGCATACCTGTCCCTACAATCCGCATAATCTTATTTAAGTACGGTTCTAATAATAGTTGGGGCGAACTTTTTGCCCGGCCGGGTATTAGCCGGGACGGGTATATCCTATTTTCTCTCATTGTCAATGAAAAATACCACCGAGCAAACCGGCTGTGTACCAGCAGAAATACGGCTGCTCGCCGAGCAGCTCTCTCAGCGGTGCGCAACGGGGCATAGGAGTGCAGTGACTCTGCACCACGTCGGATCGTCCACTATTTCCTCCTCTCTCCTCCCCCCTTTCACTATTTACCCTCCCTCTTTCTCTATCCCGCATTCAGATCCACCTACATCATCGCCATTGGCGCCTTCGCGATCCTCCATACAGATCCTGCTCGGGCCGAAAGGGGGAGAGGCGGAGGGGGCATTGTTGCCACGAGCTTTTAAGGGCAAAGGCGTCGGTTCGCGCGTCGGAATCGCAAGGAGGTCGACTTGTTTATGCTTTCGTGGTAACCAGATTGTTTCCCTTCCTTCCCTTCCCCTAGATTCGTATCCCCAGATTCTAGTTGTTTCACGAAGTTACGATGTGTCGTTAAATCCATCGATATCCACCGTATCGATCCGTTGAATAACTTAATCTTTTTTTTTCTTTCGCGTTTTGATCCGGTGTTCGTGTTCAATTTTGAAAAGAATGAGATGTTTTTTTCGAGGGAATTAACCATTAATAAATCTATTTTTAATTTCTGACAGTGTATGTGTGTGTGTGTGTTTGTAATTAATAAATTTTCTTTAATACAATTTTTTGCCTTTACTTTAGAAGAACGATAGAGCGAGTTATCGCGGAGTTATTATTATATTTACAAAAAATGAAGAAATGCTTGAAACTTTGATCGATTTCACTACCTTGAAGAAACGTATCTCTCCGTATTAGATTTCCTGTCAACAAAAAAATGGCATAGCATTAATACACTCTTACACACGTAAAAACTTCCTATGTAAGATAGCGTAGTAAGTAAAATACTTTCTATCAGAATTACTGTAGATATGTATATATATATATTGCACCATATACTTTTGAAATATTGTGTGAGCATATATCTGCTTACTATGCTCGGGCATTGCTACGCGAATTCTTAGCGTACAAGAGTAGCTAACCGAAAGAGGAGAATCTTTCGCGCAGCAGTGCACGCTTTAGTGAACCTAGACCTCGAGGGCATCCTTGAACTTGACGATACCCGTGAGGGGTACAGAAGAGATCTATGCGTTGGCACACACACACGAGGCTCTTGTATCCAGTTATACGCATGCGCACACACTCGCGTGCGTTATCTTATACACTCTCTACTACACCTGTTTTAATAGGCTTAAAAGCTACGACTTTTTAAATACAAAAAAATTGCAATGTTTTCACGTACGCGCTCGTGTTTCTTCGTACGTGTGTAAAATATTGAATACGTATAAGGATACTACGCCTTCCATTTGTAAGTAATATCCGAAAAGAAGAAAAAAATTCTTTATCTTTCTTAATAATACGATAAAAAACGATTCGAAGAATAATTATAAGTTACGACATGGATAGTTCTTTCGTATTTCTTGAGGAACTCGCGTAATTTAAGATCAACACAGGGAACCCCACCGCGAATACCAATTTTGCATAATCGCATATTCCGCTCGGCTCCCCTTCTTCTACATCGCGATTCAGGGGATTCGCGCGTGCTTATTTCAGAATGTTTAAGCAACATCTCTGTATATAATAGCGAGACGCATGGACATGTGTAATTGTGCAGATTTAAATGTAAATATACGAACAATAGCCAACGAAGCAATGCCAACTCGGAAATTTAATAGTTGAACGATAGGAGAGATGGGTTTCTTGTAAACTTACGCTTCTTAACTTAAGATTCTAACTTTCCGTTTCCGCTATGTAATCGCCTTTAACTATCCGTGGCGTATAATTTTATCAGTTTTCTAAGCGTTACGTTCGTGTCTAAGATCTGTTTTAGTATTATGCACAGTATTATACACAGTTTCCTTGTTGCAATGGACGAAAGTGTTCGCGCTTGTTGTATTAAAAGCTCAATCGACGAACGTTTCTTTCTTCAAACACGGGGACGACTCATAAATTTATCATATTACCATCGGTAGATAATATTGTTATATTGTGTATCGGGAATTTTTTCCAACTTTGTCAAAGCTTTTATAAAAGCTTTTGAAAGATATATATATATTAATAAATCGAATATTACTGTTTTTGATTAAAGACTTAATATAAGCTGTAACATGCGTTTTGAAATATTCAATAATTGCCTTTGGTATCTTCAATGAACCGCCGTGAAATTAATTGGCCATCCAATTTTGAACAGAAAGAAATTCTGTAGCATGCCACTCGATTCTCTAAACATTTAACGAAATGTAATAAAGCATGGTTACGTAACACGGGTTGGTAAAGTGTCGCGTTTCACGAGGTAGAGGTTTTCCACCGTAATCCTTTTACGGATATATAGATCGACTAATGAGATCTTTTTGTAACGAGATGTATTTCTTACCTTACCGATACCGGTCCTATTTTAATGGCGCGCAGCGGGATTGTTGGATATGAAAAGTTTTACGCTTTGATATTTGCGCGGTTGAAATTGAATTTTCAACGAGCGATCCTCGATCGAAATTTCAAAGGGTTTAATGAGATTAGAGTTACAACAGCTCTTTCGATAAGGTCAGATTGCATCGTGTCATACTACGACTACTGATATAGGTTGCTAATGAGGAGTGCACGGTACCCTGCGGTTTACCGCATGGATACCTTCATCAACTTTTTGATAGTTCCTCGGTCCATCCGCTATAATAACAATAATCACGATGATGACGATGATGATGATATTGATCATATCGATCATGATATTGATGATAATCGTAATCCAAACTTTTTACAAACTTTTTAATCCTTTGCAAATTTATTAAAAAACTCATTCTGTTCGTGGCTATATTTAACACGAGTATCATCTGTCTTCTATCTTAAACTTACTTTTTCGAATACTTTCGAATCTTATCCTACGAAAATCGTAAAGGCTTTGTATTCGCGTGTATTGAGATTACGTAAACAGATCGCTGCCTCGGTGACAAATTCACTCCGATTTATATTATATTTTTTCACGGATCGGATTAGATGGAGCGCGCCTCGTGAGGACAACCTATACGGATCTATGGGTGACCGCTCTTGCGTATAACGCGGTAAATGAAGACACGCGAATGTGGTTAGAGAGCCAGCTGAAATTCGAGATCGATCCACGCGCGTTTTCCTGGATTATAATTTATTCCCTTGTTTAAGGGAAAAAACTCGATACGATACTTTCGTAATCGTATATATTATCCTCCTATCTTTATCCTTCGGAAAATATATCGATCCAACTTTCCACGTGTTTTAACCGTTCGAATGGCAAAATTTTTCGACGACCAGAGTTTTAAAAGCGAATTATTACACGCGTGATTCACGTTCATTCGCGACAATGGCCCCGCTCATTTACCATATAATGTCATATTGTTCCCGATCGTGGTGGCGGGCACACACCCACCACGATTCCCTTGGCTGGAATGGGTCGTACACAAATGATCGTATTATAAAATCATTCTCCTTTCTACCGTTGCAGTTGCAGTGGAATCTTGATTTAAAGGGGCATTAAGTGGACGCCCGATGATATAAGAGGGATCGCGCACATTGTTGCCGGCGCGCGTATAAATTACGTCACCTTACTTTTCCATTCTTCGATAATCGATATATCATCGATTTTGATAAACGATTCGTTCGATACGATATCGCGGCGATTCAAACGTAATCGCACCTGTTTCGCCATAAAATATTTATTTCTCCCTCATTTTCTTTTTCTCTCCTTTTCGAGAATATGGTTTCGTTTCACGGCAGAGAGGGGAAAGCATTTGGCCGAGAGATTTTATATACACGTAGCGGGCGTGCCGGAGGGTGTGAAATCTTGCCGAGATTTATCTTTGACTCTACAATTTGCTCGTTTCGAGTCCAACCAACGAACGGACTACATCACGAGCGATGCCTTTTTATCCGTTTTATCACGGTACCTGTTTCCACCTTCGTACCGTAAATCTTCGAAAGGTAGGGAACATCATGGTCTTTGTGCTACAACAAGAGAAACTATCCGCGTTTCCATTCCGCCATTCATTGATAATGATTTAACGAACGTTATTTTTGGAAAGTAAATAGATCAAAATTCTTCTTCTTCTTCCAAGTTGAATTTTATCGAGGTCCCAAAAAAATTGGGATCGCGATTCTTCGAACAATGTATCTTTTATGTATCGTTTTTCCATACATCGTTCATCCACGCTGATATTAATTTTTTAAAATCGCAAAACTTATAAATCCACTTCTCTTTCTTTTTTAAACCCTCTCACTTAACGCTCTGTCTTAACTCTTTAAAGGGTTAAGAAGAATCGATCAATCGTTCCAGGAGATCCAAATGCTGCGTTCAATCATTTATCACGCGAATGTAACTGGTATCCCAGCAGTATAAACATTCGCTCGATCCTCAATAACTCACTCGGAGGTAGATTTCATCGCTCGTATAATACGTTTAAACGCTTTAATATATAATAAAATAATAATAATAATAATAATAATAATAATAAGATATTATATATAACACGATCGATCATTCAAATTTGCGATTAAAATTTAATTCCTAATTTCCTCCCCCCCCCCATCAAGCTTTAAAAAAAATATTGCCTTCCAACATACTTGATCATAAAATTCGTGCTCAGCATCTGTAAATAAAGAGAACGTATTTATTCAATCGAAAGTATTTCACTCGAACAATACCAACAACACGTGACAGCTAACAACACGTTACGCTAACAGTGAACGTAGAATCGAATGGAATTTAATTTGATTCAACCGTAAAAGCCATCTTGCGTCCACTTGGGTTGCGATTATAAAACATAACCTCGTTCTTGCGAACGGATCGTTCATCTCATCGTTAACCGCCTCCGCGAGCTACCGCTGTATCGCGGATATATCCACTCGTAGAAATTGCGAGGCGGAAAGATGGCGGAGAAGGAGAAGGGAAGCGAACTCGTCGTTAACTCTAACGGTCTCTCCAGCTACGATCTTACGACCATCTGATCTCCTGCCTCTTCTCTTCAACTCAACAACGCGTATAAACGGCTGTGCGCGCGCATCTCGTTCGAATTGTTTCGAGCTGTTGAATACGCTGTTACGGATTTCTTCTCGGATTTTTCTCGAACCCGTTTATTTACACGATAACGGCGAGGGGGATCGAAACGGATTTAATTATATCCTTCTTATCCGTCGGAATATAAATTCGGTTTTATCTCGCGCCCACCTCTCTCTCTCTCTCTCTCTCTCTCTCTCTTTTTCTATTTGATTATTTCTCCTCCAGCGCTCGGTGTTTTACACGGTACGTAATCAAAGTCGTGACTACCGTTCGTTCGCACGATGGAGCCACCGCACGAGGGATTTCATTCGAGGCTGTTATGGATGGAGCTGGGTTTAAAGCAGCGATCAACTATCAACCAAGATCGCAGGTTAGTTGGGGTCGGTACTCGTTCAACGCTTTTACCTTTGCCTAGATGTGCCAACGGATATCTCCAACGGGTTAAATGGAAGAAGCGTACTTAAATATCTCTCCTCCCCCTTCGTAATAATCGGTGAAGAGAAAAACTCGGCGAAGGGACAAACTCTTCTTACAAGTTGGTACCAATTCCATTCCTATTTTCATGGTGCGAAGCTAGGGAATTTGGCTAGCGCCAATTTGGAATTAATTCTGTGATTGGAAGAATATTATAGGTGTCGTTTCTTCTTGTTTTTTTTTTTTTTATCTAAATAACAATAAATACAACAATCTGTTAATTCTCGTCACTGAATTTCTTTATTCCACATTTCTGTATTAAAATCGATCGGCGAGTGCAAAGGGTTATTATACCGCCTATATCTCGATATTAAGAGCGCAATAACATCTACGAGAGTTGTTTCACGAGCGTCTGGACGATTGACAGTTGTATTCATCATAGTCAATATCGCGGGAATCGCTTTGCGAACTCGTGTTAATCTCATCGAGTCGATCGTGAGCTCCATCGAGTTGGCTCGATCACGCTCGTTGCGATCGATCTTGCCAGTGACATTTATCGATTTGTATCTTGGACTCGGCCGTTTGATTTAAAATTCATTTAAGAATGGATCGTTTCGAAGATGACAGATTTTCTCCATTCTCATCTCTTCTATCAAAGAATCGTATAACGATTTCTAGATTCCGATTTCCATTCCACAGTTTTGCGTCTGGAGCGATGCAACCTCTTTTTCGATCACCCTCCCCCTCCCCCCCTTTTTTTCCCATGGTTCTATTCTATTATCGTGATGACACTCCCTCGACGCTCAGGGGAAAGATTTGTCCCCGTAACTCTGTCGTGGGAATAGAAGAATCGACCGGATACTTGCGAATCCATTGCGCCTTCTAGCTACGTTTTGTCACCTGTATCTCGTTTTCGAGTGACAAATGTATTACAATAAAAAGCACACGAAAAGAACGATGATTAACACATTCGAGAGACTGGCGAAGTGGAAAGTTTTTTTCACGAAGATGTTGGATTATTGGATCTCACGATGACGTTCTCCAAACCTTTCTGTTTTCAGAAGATTCAAAAGTGTCGTCGCGTGTTATAAAGTTATTCCCAGACAAGTAATTTCTAAGTACTATTAAGAACTATCTAAGAGAGTGCATAAGCACGTTATTCCAAGAAGTTGTTATAGAGGCATCATTAAAGATGGAATTGAAAAGAAAGGTTTTACGAGTTACAAAGTAAATATTAGTTTTTTCTAATAGTACAAATATTTTATAATATTCGCCATTTTGCCGAATGTTTCTTTATTTTTATCGAAAATCAATCACGGTTCGATTTTTCCTACGATCTCGAATGTGTTAAACAATCGAGATGAATTTTAATCTTCCATTTACACGTGACTGATCGATTAACTTACGCTCGAGTCACGGATCTAACGAAACTAAACGTATATTTCCTTACGTCGATTAATTCCTCGATGCTTCAGCTTTCTCACGTAAAATCGTCTCGAACCTTCGAACGTTCCAACGTTCGTTTCGTCGAACGAAAAATTTCTCTATTCTTAAATATTCTCTATTTTTGTTAAAAAAACTTAAAAATAGTCTACGAAACTCTTACCGAAAACTGTTAACCCCGCGAACAACGCAAACGTATATCAATGCCTCACCAACTGCCTCTGTTCGGCCGGGGTAAAAAAAAGAAAACCAACGGTTTTTACCGTTCTCATCCGATAAAGTAGGTCGCGCTATTTGCTCGATTGGTAAAAATGTCTCGATTGGCGGGTCGGGTGGTGCAATCTCGCTGAAATAAAAATTCCCGAACGCCTGTCCGCCTGTTCTGTCCCCCTCCTCGGCACAAAGTTTAAATGTTAGACATACAATAGCGTGCCATGTCGGTTCAATCGTGTCGAAACAAACGGTCGAGAGGCGGCCGCCCTTCCACTCGGCTAGAAACTATCGGCTTGCGTTAACGTGCGTTGGAAAACTGCGAGAGAATTAGAACTACTTCTACGTTGCTTTTATTCGATGGAAATTTAAACGGAATTGCATTGAACCGACTGTAGCGTGTGTGTATATATATATATATATAGATATATATACGTATATATATATATATATTCTCTCGACAGTTACGTGGGTAAATTTTCGCGCTTATTACTCTTTCTGTTTCTCCAACTCGATGCCGCGAATTTTATCGTAGTTCTGCAAGGTTTCGTACAGAATGATGTAATTGTCGCGAAGCTGTACCAAACGGTGCCACAGGTTGGCGTGGATCACGTCGTTCGATTTCGACTCGGCCTCGGCTATCACCTAACGAAACGGGGAGTGATAAGATCGTGAAATAAGACGATTGAACAGAAAGGGAAATTGAACAACTGTTTTGCCTCCTGTTTGAAGGATTTAAGGATTACTTTGTCGGTGGTCCGCCGCGCGCGATTCACTTGAAGGTACTTGAGATGAAAGAACAGCTCGTATGCCCAACAATCGATGGTCTCGGTGTTGCGGGTCGCATTGGTGAGCTCGATGGGGGGTGAGGGGGTGGCCAAAGCGATCGCTTGGAGCCATCGTTTCAACTGAAATTCAGGCGTCGTTTCTTACAGGTCCGAGGTTAATATACGATTCGAGGAATTGGAGAATGATTACGATGGTCGTGTCGGTGATGAGTTTCACCACGGCAGGCCTCATAATATCGATCAGCTTCCCGATCACCGTCGTGTCTTTCTTCAACGTGGTCACGTAAGTGGAAAGGGAGCTGCTCCAGTTCGAGGAAGGTCCGCATTGCGCGTTCTTCAATTCTCGCCTTCAAAAAAACAGACACGAATTATCTTTCGCCCTCTTTTCTCTTTATCCTCCTATTCCGTTCCGTTTCTTTTGCCACCCACCTTTGGAAAAACGTCGGGATTATGTTGTCCACGATGTACTGCGAGGGGGCAATGACGATCTTTTTCGTGCACGTGGCCAATGTGCTGACCAAAAATGCCAACAGCTGTCCGAGCGGGCCCGGCCTTCGACGCGCGTTGCAACCAGTTATGCCTCGGGATCGATAGTATTTCCTTTTGCAAATACCGTGTCGGGATCGACTGCGATCACACATCGACAGAGAATAGTAACTCGAAACTATACAGGAACCAGTGATAGTGAAGGGAGGTCCGTCCGTGAATGGATCAATCACAAAACGTGAATTTTAATATTAATAATTACCGCCATAGTCCGATGCGATACTATTTAGATCGCAATTTTTCGAGGCGGCCGATTGACACTTCACTTTACCCTCGATGGGGATTGTTTCGTTGTTGTATTTGTTGCTCTTCACAGATTCCGGCATGTACTCGTTCACGAAGCTGTTCAATTCGACGATTTTGTTCGGGAATGTATCCAGACAATTAAAAGCCTACGCGGACAGTGTGGAGTGAGTGGGGTTATGCACGTGGAGGTTATGGACGGATGGGGGAAAAAATGACGCGTTCGTACTTCTTGATGGAGACGCTCGAGGCACGAGGCCTCGCCACCTGTCTCCGTTGTCATGTTGTTTCGCAATTAATTGATTGACACGTGTGATCGGATATTTAACGTAAATTTAGATTAACATTCATCTTGGCATACCAAGGGGGGCTGGAAACAAGCGTTCAAAATTCTCGAGTAACCTGCAGAGAATTCGGAAAAATTTCGACAACGAACGATCGCGATATATCCATTCTGACCACGAACGTACGCGAACGTATCACCGACACCGACCACAACGAACTTGTTAACATTAATTTAAACGAAACTCTGATCCTCGCGCACGCGAATATATTTTTAAAATATATTTTCAAAAACGAATCGATTAGTTTTTTTTTTTCCTCTAACACAGAGAGAGAGAGAGAGAGAGAGAGAGTATCGATAGAAGGTAATTCGAAGAGATAAGAAGAAAAACTTGGGTTTATGAGGAGAATTAATTTATCGACGGCCTGGCCAATCCGATCGACCAACTTCGCTTGTATTTGAACAAAATTTCTCAAGCTCGATGCGATTGTATTATTATTCTTATTATTATTACGAGCACAACTCCTCTCGAAAGATAAATAGTGTAACGCGTATATATATATAGGATGCATTCAAAAGCGAGACGGTTAATGAGAACGCAATGGGCGCCTTAACTCCGCCTAGGATCGGCGAGCTGGAAACGGATGTGCCCCCTCAGATTTTTCCTAATTAAGATGTGCAACTCCATTACGTAAAGCAACCATCTTGATTTACCGTTCGGCTCGACGGCGAGCACAACGAAACCTTTGCGGAGAGGAGTGGAGACGAGACGAAACGAGGGCCTCCTTCCTTCCTTCCTTCCTTCCTTTCCATTTCTTTTCTTCCCTTTTATCGTACATTCGTGTGTTCGCCGAGGTGCGATCTCCTCAAAGATCTCTGCACGACTCTATTGCTGGCAAGGGTTTTGCCTTGGAATGCGATGCAAATTTCCTCTCTCTCTCTCTCTCTCTCTCTCTCGAGGCTTGGCAAAATCCGAGTTGAACGACGAAGGATTTTCGTTTATGTATACACGTTTGGTGGAGGAGGAGGAGGGGGGGGGGGAGAGATGGAGTCGCGATAGAATATCTCTGTACGGGATGAAAATGGAACGCGATGCGTGCGATCGAAAATTCCTTAAAGCCCGAAGGGTTTTATCGGGAGATTTATAAGTGAAAAGATTCGACTATCTGGAGCGTAAAGACTGATATGGATGCCGGCGGCTGACAGCGCGACCAAAGACAGCCACCGGGGAGAAAAGAGGGAACGAGAAGCGGGGGGGGGGAAAAAAGAAGAGGAAGAAGGAGGAGGAGGAGGAGGAGAAGTCAGAAGGTATCACGGCCGAAGACATTTCTATGCGCGCCCACTGTCAGCGAAGATAACTTACGACTTGGCGGAATGGTAATGACCGTGGCAGACATTCCGTCCCTGTTGCAGATTTAATAGACTCGTCCTGATACGGGGGGGGGGGGGGGAGGGGGGCTACGAAACGTGTCATCGCTCGTGACCAACCTGTGCGCGCCAATGATTTACCGATGGACACGTCTTGTCAACACCGCGATTTCCAATCTTCTTGTTTTTTTTTTTAAACATGGGAGAAAATCCCATAACGTGAAACGTTTACACCGTTTCGTTCATCATCGTTCAAACGCTGTGTTTTCGATCGTTTTTTTTTTTACGCTTAGCTACTTATCGGTGTGTGTGTATGTGGAGCCAAAGTATGGTTAAACACAGATGAAACGTGGCCTGCCTTTTCTCCCGATGGCAGAAATGCACTTTGACAAAACGCTTTGAGACAATTTTGTTTTGTTTGCGACAAACTCTTTCATCGCCCCCCCTCCAAGGAGAGGATTTGAGAGAATCAATTTTCGAGAATTGCTCTCGATTTCTTTTTTTTTTTTTTGCAAATAGATGCTGAGAAGAAGAAAAAAACAATATGATCAAAAAATATCAGAATACGGCAGGAGTTAAATAAATTCCTTCCTCTCTCCCCCGCAGTGCGATAATTATCAATTGTGAAAAATTATGGTCGGGAGATCGCGTAACAAGCAAGCTTACTTTGTACAGCAACGAGGTCGACATGGACCGGTATATAAACCTCAATAAAGATAAACTTAGCCCGGCCGCTGGGCTATATTTAAGCGTGCGCCTCTTTGTTCGAAAGATTGTCGCGCTTACTTAATCGGATTGTTCGAAACCGTTACAAAGAAAATAAAGCAGCGCGTAAATTATGAAACGAATGTGAATAGATTTCGTAATAGGAGAAACTCTCTTTAACTTGCTTTCTAATGGATTCTAGCCAGCAGCTAGAACTCTCGTGTTCAAAAGGGATTATTTTTTTTTTTTTTTTTTTTCTTCTAACTTCTTTTGTTCCGCTTATATTTCTGGTTATACGTGTCGCCCTCTTTTAACTCCCTTTTGCTCGAATCGCCGAGGAAAAGAGGAAGGAAGGGACGCAGGAAAGAAATATAAAACGATTTATCGTTGTCGTGATCGCGTTAATTGAGTTGGCGGCGCTCGATGAAGAACACGTTGTGTCGACGTGTCGGG
Source organism: Apis florea (assembly GCF_048593485.1). NCBI lineage: Eukaryota > Metazoa > Arthropoda > Insecta > Hymenoptera > Apidae > Apis > Apis florea. The sequence continues at coordinate 172,283 of NW_028256685.1, read as the reverse complement.
TCAACGATGAAAGATAACCTACGAACTTTTAGCACTGGAAACAGTGACGTTTTTCCATGGAATGCGGCGTGCATTCCGTTTCGTTTCTGGCTTCGAGGAATAACGTGTGCAAACTCGATAAAGATTCCTCTTTGAAAACATATGTTATTGAAAAATGTATAGGGGAAGGGAAGAGAGAAGCCTTGGTTGGCTTAATATTTCTCTTCTAAAATCCCCATCGTTTATGCTCAAATAATAATAATTTATCAGCTCGTACAAAAGAATATCGTTTTAACGAGAAACGATCATTAAATTGACGATGAAAAATCCACCAGGGATTTTTTTTACAATCATTTGTTTGAAATAGATTAATTTGGATTGAAAAAAAGAGAATAATCAGTCTATAAATAAGACGTTTGGACGATACAAGTATTCCATATAATAGATTTTCTCTACCGATAAACTGGTATTGTTTCGGCAAATTAATGAACACGATATGAAAACATCGGAGAACGAATGAAGGAAAAAACAAGTGCGATTTAGATTCGAATCAGAATCTAACGAAAGAATCTGAAGAAAGAGAATCATAAATAAGCGAAATTAATTCCTTCCTCCCAGAAATATATACAAATTCACTTCATTTTCGTTTTTACCGACGGAAAACCCAAATTTGGACACACAAATTTCAACCTACCTCAGCGTTACGCTTCACCCGATCCTCGTTACATCCTTAATTTAACAAAAAATTAATTTGTTAATACAGTCGATCGTACCGACCGTAGATAAGCAAGCAACAGAGAATTCGTTTCGTTCGGCCATCTGTCAACGCGTCTTCCCTTGCACAGCGAACGTTCAGCAGATCGTCCTCGTCCCTCGTCGTTTCATCGTGCAATTATCCTCTCTTTTCTCCCCTCTCCTTCTCTCCCGCAACACACGCTCACATTGGGAAAGATTTATCGGTCACGTCCAATCTCCAAATAGGAGAATCGCCCTTTTTTTTTCTTCGCTTCTATCGCGGGTACCGATAAGCCGCATGACTTATTATATAGGAGGAGCGTTAATACGTTAATGCAATAAAAGCAAGCCGCGAATGAGTATAATCGGGGAAGGGAGGAAGGGGAAGATATGGCGGTATGTCGTGAGCTTGGCTCAAACGTTGAAGTTGCGCCAACTATCGTCTCCCGGCGTGCAACACTGTGGCGAATCTCCTGCCACCTATCTGAAATGGCATCTGAATTTTTGCAGACGCCCGGTGTCCTGCGAGTGCCGCGATATCGTGCGTTCACGCCACGTTAGAGGCTCTGCTCCCAGCGCGCGCTGTCTTGCACGCTAATTACAACGTATCCGCGGCCGAGATTGAACGCGGGCGATATTTCATATAGGACAGACCGCGCTCTCGCTTGCGCAACAACGTCTAATAACGATTGCGAAAGCGATACGTAAGCGAGGCTCCCGCAAGGGGGATCGAGGCCGAAGAAAGTAAGTGCACGCGGTCTGCAGTGTGGAGAAAAACGAGGCATCGTCGACGTGATACCGAAATGGAATCGGTCGGGCGAGAAGATTGGAACGAAAAGATGAATATTGGTATCTTTTCGTAGAGAAAATCGAATAAGAAATATTCGTTAATAATCGCTTGCCGCGAGACAACTGTGCTGTTACGAATAAAAAATTGTCGATCGACTTGTTTCGCCAATTTACCAACGCGATTTTTCTTTAGAAATCTTCTTGTTATCTTGAATTATCTCGAACGAGGGACAAATTTAAATTCAAGATTGCGGATCGCATTTCGAGTTGCACAAGTCATAATTGAGAAATCATAGGGGGGCAGATACAATTGGCTTACGCGGCGAAATGTCACGTTGCGTGAAATGAGAATAAAGGAACGATATTGCAGATTGCCTTTCTAATTTTCGTGTGGGGCAACCTGTTGATCCCTCCTCTCGGCAATCAATTAGCGTTTCCAGCTAATCGGTACGCGCTTTTCAAATCTTCTTCATTTTTTTTTTTTTTTTTTTTTACAAAATTTTCGCATAATTATATATCACCACCTGTACCGATACAGGTTATAAAACAAATAATTATTGACTAAATCCATAAGATTTCTCTTTCTTTACAATCGAGAGCGATAAAATTATGCGATCAGAATTATACATTTCGCGCAACATATTTCGTTGTTAAAGATTATCCGCGAAAGTCTCGATCCTCGACGATCCTTTCCTTTTACCTCTTCGCTCGAAGCTCCAGTTTTCTCCAACTTATCGCACGGCAGCCATCTAAATGTTGTTGTCACGTAAGAACCATTAGGTAGATCCACTTACGACGGATGCGCGAACTCGTTCGATGCATTGTGCACACCGCAAGGATAACCTGGCGGACCCCGAACCCTCGATTAACTCGGGGAAACGTTCTTATTATCAGGGAACAAAAACTACGTTACGGGTTTCGCCATAATCGTGAGTCGCGCTTAGTTTCTTCGACTTTTATATCATATCGATATCTCGAAACCTTCCTTGATTTATCATCACGGGATAAACTCGCCAAGTAGAGCTCGTTTTCGGTAGATAACTCCCTCTTACGTTATATCTCTCGTTACCGTGGAAGAAATTAATGGTAACGGCGCGGAATATCCTCGTTTCCGCGTTCCAGTACATCTCGCGGTGCAGATATTTGAAGGGGTGAGAAACCATAAAGATCTGGTAAAAAAACGAATTAAAGCATTCGTTCTCTTCTTAAATATTCTTTAACTTATTTGAGTAAGGGTAAAATTCTAGAGAGACAGAACTTTCACTCTCAATGCGAGTTATTGCTCGCAACTATATTTGTACCGCAGGACAATTCGAATTGGAGTGGTTTTGGCGCGGGAAAAAGAAAAAGGAAAGAGAGAAAAAGAAGGTTGGAAAACGGTCGCCCAGAAGCAGGAACATCGTGTACCTGCCATTAGGATTATTGCGAGCCGTGACAGGGGCATTAGAGATTTAGCTGGAATGCAGCTGTGTAGCCGGCAATAACAGGTAGACGCGGTGTAGAAGGTAGTAGTAACCGGTAGGAATCTCGCTTAAGGGGGTCGGGTGTCTTTTCCCCGCCTGTCTATTTCTCCTTTTGCTCCTCTCTCGCTCATCTCGCTCGCGCACTCGTGATTCACTTTCTTCAACAACAACAACAACAACAATTACGCGTTCCTTTCCCCCATTCGCGCCTAGATCGAGGAAGATAATCGAGGAGGAGAATATATCATTAGAAATGATACGGTTTAAACGTTATTTTGCACCGTGTTTTCCACGTTCAATAATTCCAGGGGTTTAAATCGCCCGATAAACACGCGATGCGAATGATGAATGGTGGCCGATGCGCGGGCCGCTAATTATGCAGATTGCCACCTAACGTAATGCTCGTTAATTAACCGCAATGCCCATTTTATACCGTCCAGGTGGGACGGAAGGACGGCGCCATATTGCCACACTCCAACTGCCCACGTTTAAACAACGTTGTGTGAAATCGCGAGTTCTTTTTTTTTTTTTACGATTTATTTATTGCGAGGGAAAATTCGTTCGTTTCCCTTTTCGAAAAATTATTTGGAATATATGTGAAAATATGTTATAAGTTGAATTTTTGAAGGGAGGAAAAGGCGTTGGGAATTGCAACTCTCAATTTCGAGGGACATTTACCAATGATCCAACCGTGAATTCATTGTTCTCGAAGGTCGTGCAGACCTCTTCGACGACCGTGGCTGAAGAGGCTCTCTCGAGGTGGGCGTTTCAGGAAATTGCTCGAAACCTATATGCTTTCGAATTGCGGCTGGCTGATAAAAGAGAAAAAAAGAAGAAGAGGGGAAACTTGGATTCCAGTGACGTTTATCGTCGATGCATGTGCCTCTAAATGCGTACACGCGCAACAGATATATATTATACGACAGGAATTTGCGCTACCACCGTCATCATCGTTTCCTAACATCAGTAATTTATACTCTATTGTGGAGACGTCAGATATCTGACATCTTCATCCGCAAAGGGGTGCCTTCGATAATCACGGCACCCACGCCTCACTTTTATGCTTTTATGCATTTCGTAATTTTCCAATGCGCAATGCAAGCTCTGTTTATCCGATGAAAAATATACGTAATTGGATAGATGTATTTTTCCACTCTTCAAAACTTCTTTCAAGATTGCTGGTAAACAAAAGGAAAAAAAAGGAAGAGGATTAAAAGGTTCGTTCAACAAATTGTTCATCGTTGAGTAACCCGTGCATGCTGTTCGTCGAAAGGCATTGTCTGATCGCGTCTAATCTGGAAATTAAGAGAATTCGATTAAAGCGTCGTCGATACAAAGGAAATAATTCCAGATTTACTTACGTTCCATTAAACTCCCTTATATAGACGCGCGTTCGTTTTAAATGTTCGATTAACATGTACGTGATTGTAAAAACAAATGGACAAATATCTCGCATACCGGTGGATTCGTAGCATTACTTATGGCGCGGCTTGCCTTTGTCTCTCCTCTCCTCTTCCAAGAAAGCCAGCTCGTGTTATGCCAGGCATGGTTCGGGGCGTGCCATCAACTCCGCAGGAGGACTTGAACGCGAGTTTGTCGAACTTCGATAACCCCCCCTTTTGGATTTGGAACCGTGGATCAGGAATAAATATTCCTTCCAAGTTGATTAATCCTCGATTCGAAAAATTCGAATTTTCCAAATTTCTATTCTTGTCGCTATTAATCCAAGGATAATAATAAAAGAACGTTTTATTGTCGCATCTAACACAAGGTGGAAAGAAAAAAGACGAAGCACTTGTCTTTCCGACGACACGGAGTCACGTGCCGAGATAAGTGCTCCTCAATTTGGAGACAATCGAATTCCTCCTCTGCATACAATTCTCGAGGTAACGGTGAGACACAACACGTGACATCACGTATCCTGGCCTGGCCGAGGTAGCTTGTTAAACAGGCAGGTGACCATTTATTTTCCTCTCTCATTTTCTTCCCATTGTCCCATTCCCTCGAACGAAGTAACGAAGCTGGAGAGAAAAAAAAAAAAAAGAACTCCTTTTTCCAGCTTCTCTTCGAAGCGATAAATCTCACGACTTTTCTTTTTCCAACGTTCTAACGTTACGTGGAAGGGTTATACCCTTCCTCGACCCTTCTATAACTCAGGTCAGAGGAGAGGAGTAACCAGCCACCACCGTTTTAAAATCTTCAGGGTGATGTTCGCGAAAGTGTATAACCCACCCTCGTGAGGGACGTCGATTCGCAAGCATAACGCGTGCGGCAAAGCCTCGTGCAGGGTTTTAATTACTTTAGACAAATTCGAAACCGGAGACTTTGGCGACGCTGGTGGCCCTCTCGTGTTACCTTGCCTCGAAGACTCGTGCTTGTTAGGCCCTTGCCACGCGGTGGTATGCAACGCGTTGTCGGTGGTATAACGTCGAGACGTTGACTGGTTTATTTGGTGGTATCTTAAGTCTTTGCCCGCTGGCAAAAATTGAAAATCGAGGATGCGCTTCTACACGGCCTGGTGGTAACGCGTGGATCGTGTTTCCCTGGCCAGAATCGCTCTTCGATCGATGAACTTGTCCTCTTCTTTTTATCCGTGATAATTTTTATCCCGATGAACAAAATCCCCGAATAATTTCTGTCTCTTTATGGATCGGATGGAACGGGATGGGATGCGTTTCCTTACTCGAGTAAAGATAGCGAGCGTTGTATCGTAGAACGTGACACGATATCTCGAAAGATTGCGACAAGCCAATCAGGATTTAGGAGTGTAACGTAAGATTCGATGGACAGGTGGCGTAAGAGTAGAGTGAGGTTACGTCGTACGATTATTTTTCACGCGTGAAAACAGGCTCTAAAAATATATTCAGGTTCACGTTCAAGAGCGTGAGCGATTTTGTGTGTGTGCGTGCGTGCGTTTTTTTTTTCCTTTTTGTGAGAAATCTTGAATGCCTTAAAAATTGCCGACGTGACATAAGTTTAAAGTTTGTGTCGCATTCCCTTCGGGCACAGAAATCACTCGTTCACTTTCAAATATGCAAATCGGTGTACACGTTATGCGTCACTGCACAGAGGAATTTCGAGTGGAAAGTTTACGAATGAAATATGTTACCTTTGCTGTGATGATATAATTAGTTGTATAAATACATACTCGACATGTACACGTAATTTTGTGTAATAATCTATAAATAAAGACATATTTTCAATTGAATTCGTTCTTTTCGTTAAATTAATCGATCTATCAACGTATCCAAAATTCCAAACAATTCCTTCCGGAGAATGAAGATAAAAAGAAGAAAATCATTTTGAAAATCTCTATGGGGGGAAAAATCTCTCGGTGTGCATAGTGGTGCTCAGTGGTAGACGCATAAAGTAGCGAGCAACAGGATCCTTGCTTGTTTTACGACTTCTATTTGTAGGTGTTGCCCAAGCGCTTTATACATCCAACGTGTCTTATGGCGCACTGCCACTGTCGAGGCAGGTTAATGTTCTATCGTTACTTATTGGCTGCCCGTTGTTGCTGCTGTTGTGTTGCGGTTTCGTTCCTTTGATTCTGTCTATGGTCGCTAGATTCACCGTGTAAATAGAGAGGAATGCAAAAGATATTCGTCTTAAATACTCGGCTCGAGATTTGTGGGCAGAAATGTTGATAGCCCATTCTACCTGTTCTATAATCGGATACGTCTCCCTTGCTGGATGTAAAACCAGCGTGAATAAGTACATTTTGCAATTACAAGGAACGATGAGTTGAAATGCGAGATTCAAAAAAAAAACATGATATTCTACTTTACTCGTAAAGGAACAATATGGTCGAAACAATAAGAAAGGATACTCAAAATATCAAAGAAGAAATAATTAAATCTTACTAAATATCGTTTTTTTCTTTTGATAAGTAGAATTTAAAAATATATAATAAAAATTTTAAATTTAAGAGTCCATTGTTTCAAAAGTTATTCGTATTGATTGATTCGTATCTACAAGCAATTAGTTAGAAAATCGATTACAAAAATTATTAGGATTTTTGATGGTTCAAAATATTTAACGAAAAATACAGCTATGATATTATCACGATAAAAAATATTCCAGGAATTTTTCGTTTATATCCCGTATCGAGATACGATCAAACGTTCGATTTTTGTTTATTACGGGTTAATTAAAATATCAAATTATATTTAGTTTTTCATACACGTCTTCGTCTTCGAGATTGGAATTTCACACGATTGATCCGTGATACGAAGAATACTCGTTCCGTACAAGGACGAGTCAAGGCAATGCATCTCTGCCACGGCTCGATCTTGTAATTTACTACTAGACTTTTACCCGACTATCATACCAAAGTCTTTTGATAACAGTGAACTGTCGCTCTTCGTTAACGCGCCAACTACTTAACCACTTGCATCCTGAAAGGCACATCAATGGTGCCGATTTGACGCGATACATCGCCAAGCCTTCGTCAATGAATCATTCTTTTCGCGCCTTCGAGATAGCTTTTACCATCTCGTCCAACTTCTTTTTCTCTTTTTTCTTTCTCTCTCTCTCTTCTATTTATCGTTTCTTCTTGCTTCTTCGAGAAATTGATCGATATATATATATATATACAACACGATACACACAACTTGTCTTTGCAAAATAAAATTTGCAAATTCCGTGTCTCCTTGATCTTTTTCCCTTCCTCTCCAAGGAAACAGTTAAGAAAAGAGAAGAGTTGAACTCTGCTTTGTCATTGGCCACATTTATGCGTTAGATATCTATCGTTAGATCTATCGATGACCTTGCGGTGTGGCTGGCATGTAACGCGAGATCCGTGTCCCATATGCGGGTGTAACATATTTTATTTGACACGGCTTATAGTCGAAAGGATATGTATATCACCTGTCGAAGATCTCGTTGTTTCTATTAGTAGCCTAGTATTCGATATCGTGCATCGAAGCGTTAAATGTGTATGAATCTTAGGAGGAAAAGTTTCTCCATAAATCGTTCTCTATAAAAGTGTGAGGAATTTTAAAACGGTAATAATGAAATAACAAAATGTAATTTTACGTATGAGAAATCGTGATCAGCTATAAAATTTAAATATTGTGTCTTTTACCACTTATTTATTATTTTTCAGAAAAGAGAAAGAATTTTTTAACACAAGCACAAAAGTTTCTTTTATACAAAATAAAACGTTTCTCGATAAAAATAATAATTTTTAACAAAATATAAAGTTAAATAAATCAAATTGACCAGTTATAGATTTCTTGTTTTCACAATTACAAGAAATGGCAGAATTTCTATTTCAATATCGAATATATATTATAGATTAGAAATTTTAAAATGAAATATGTTTAAGGGTTGAAAGAATATTCTCGCAGGGTTTTCTAGATAATAGAGGTCGAACATTGGTATATAGAAATTACAGTTAAGGTTTTATTTATTATAAAGATTTATTAAGACTTACCGCCTTTTGCTTTGTCTAATATTCAAATTTCAATTGCTTATACCTTAATAAATAAGCCTTAACGACCTTTTTTATGCACCTTTTACGTTTGTTTGACCTCTCGAATCGATCATTCAAAGGAGTCCTTGCATTAAGAGCCTGCATATTCCGACGTACAAATGGCAGAATCTCACTCGGTTGAACGTTAATAACGGTTTTGCGAGAAACATCGCACCAGTGGAAGAAGATAAAGAAAAATGAACCGTCATTCTGTAAACGCGTTACATGGCAACGAGATTTCTTGAACCGTTTCCAATAATAATAAACTGCAGGAAGAACTGGGTGTGCACCAAGTAAACGCTTTTATAGTATCCTGACGGTAAATGTGGGCAGCCTTTGTCCGAATAACTGTACTTTTACTCTTTCTTTCCCTCCCTTTTTCTTATATTCTACCATAAATATTATTCTTATCCATTTTATTTTCCACACTCGAATATAATAGTATCACGTCGCATATACGATTAATTATATACAATCAATCGTAGAAATATTCCAAAATATTACGAGGAAATTCGCTATTTAATCGTTTAAACATTTATATATACAATTTTTTCATTTACAAGAAATCTTTTCGAAACAGTGACAAAGATCTCTTTTTTTTTTTTTTCTTTTCAATCTTAAAAACAATTTCGTTCGAGAAATACTTTTCACAATGAGACAAAGGGAACAACACGCTATCTCTTTTACCGTCAAATGATAAATGTTCGATTTTTCTGTGACGAATTTCCCCACTGCCGTTGCTACGTTAGACAAAAGCACGTCACGTGACACGATACAGTGCCTGGCTTTGGCTGAAACTTGATCACGTGATATACCTTCGCCTAATGTGGCAGAAGTGAGGACGAGTGTGAACGACTAGGGAAATTTCTTCTCGTCGGAGAACCACTTTTAACGATAAAAATACTATTCTTGTTCATACAGAACGAATGAATAAAATTATTTAAACTTTGATCTCATCTCTTTAAAATGATCTTCCTTTTCTAAAAGATGAAAATGAATTAAAAAGATTAAATTTTTGTAAAATGTATAATACAGAAATATTTCTATGGCTGTACGTTGAATTCATTTTTATAAAGAACAGTATGAATGGATACTTCCTGAACCTTGGTTCTTCGTGATCGATTAACTTCGATCATCCCGATCCATATTTATACCGTTTTGGATATTTCTCATTGAATTTTGCACGAACTCGATTGGAAAAGAATATGACAATCAAGCGTATCCAGGACACCTCGATATACGGCTAGAGGTAATGCGATATGCGAGTCTCTTATTAAACTGACCACACGTTTGCATCGTTTCAAGATCCAGCGGTTGTCGATCTCGACTTTTCTTCCCTGGCAAGCCACAAATCATCGGGTTATGATGAGTGCAAGTCGAGCACAGTTATGTACATACTATATCCCGCTCTTTGAAACGCCCACTTTATACTCCTCCATTGCCAAAAAGATGAAAAATTCAATCGATCGATCCCTTCCAATTAATCGATTTCCATTCGATTGAAATCGACTCGAACTTTTAACTCTCGACATACTTTACTTCTTTACAAAGCACTCAGTCAATTGATTGTCCATGGTAACACGTCATTATTTTCGGGTATAAATCAATTTGGTTAGAAGTGCGACGGAATTGTTGTTAGACATTATCCAGTATGTATCACGTTTCGAATATTTTTTTACGATCCCTTCTGCCACGCTGTTTATTCGTTAACACATACAACTTTTACCGATTCGAGTTTCTCCTATCGGTCGCGTGCGATTGATCCAAGAGATCACCAAAAAGATCGTCGGTAAGCTTGCTCGTTCCATTTCTTTCCACGTTTTTTTATACATGTTATATGCGTCGATCTTTCTTCTGTTTATAATTAAAATAATATAAATATATATCATATTTTTATCATAATTTAAATTGGTTAAAAAAAATATATATATATCTTGTTTTCAGATTCTAAAGGATTACTCAAGAGTGGATTACTCAAGAAGGAAATGTTCGCTTTATCGAATTTAATATCTTATCTAACGGTCATCAAAGCATGACAAGTAAGATTATTCGTGCACGTACGCCTTTTAAAATTTTCACATTGTCAACTTTATTACTAATCGTAAGTGTAAACGTTAAAAAACGAAACGTATTTAAAAATAGTCGTGACGATCGACCTTCCGAGTTTACGAGTTAAAATTCCACGAGGAGGAGAAATCTTTTTCTGCGCATCCGATCCGTATTATTACGCGTATAAATTAAACGCCAGCCTTGACTTTCCATCTCTTTGTTGTCACTTTCGTTAGCGAGAGATCCCCTCTCCCCAGAACGATCGAAAAGAAACGAGGCGTTTCTCGTCGAGCGATCGGCGGCCCAATCCTTTCGATTTTTCATCTCCATTTATTTCCCGACGACATTCGTCTTATGGAAAACGAATCGGCAAACGATCGTTCAGTTTGTTAGGATTAGAAAAATATAGCGTATAGATGCGGTCGATGATATTGCCGACAATAAAAGTCGTCTCGGTCTGGGCACGCCCTTAGATACCTGATTCTCAGCCCCAAGGCTTTTCCACAGCACCTACACGTAACACTTTCGTTACGCGCCGTAATTACAGACCGTATCGAAACCTCGAGCCGCCGCCGCTTCGAGATTTATCAGGTCGCGAAGATTCCTATCCGCGTGCATTTTTCTCTCTTTCCCTTCCCCCCAGCAATATTAAACCGAATCGCTGCCCAAAGATATATCCACGAGAGATATCCCGTGTTCCAAGGATAGATTTATACGGATATATGCTTTCCAAGTTTCATCCAAGAATCGATAAAATGATTACCGAGAAATGACATCGTTTAACCGATGTCAATATTTAACTGCCCGAACGGAAAGGAAAACGTTGATTAAATACACGAGGAGGAAAGGGCAACTCGATTCGATGTGCAATTACCTTTTGGTAACCGCATTCCCCTGTTCTCGCATAATGCGAGAGTAAAAAGGAGAGAGAGAGAGAAAAAAAAAAGAAGAGAAAAAAAAAATATTAATCCAGCCCAAGTAGGTGTGCTAAACACCGGTGTGTGCCTATTTATAAAAGCGCGATTCATGCGAGCGACAACGGTGTATACGCTGATCGATCGGTATCACCGACGCCCACAGTTTCAAGCAGCCAAGAAGCTGCGCAACAAGCCGCAAGTGCACATGCACATTTCTGCCGGCGATGGAGCACGAAGTGGGCCGCGTGAACGAGTGCGTTGCGTGGCGTTTGCATTCATAGATTTGCGCCCACTTGCAGCGAACGTGGTGCAAATTCATTGCTGAGTTACTCTCGCACACCTACGAGAGAGAAGTCGCGGTATAAAGTCGCACGATACGCTTTTCATTATGCGCGGCGAATTCGGGCGGAATTTTTTCTTTTTCTTTTTTTTTTGGTTTCATATTTACATTCCGCCTTCGACATTCGCGCAACGAGAAAAGAAATTCTTATTATCAAGGATCTCATCAAAGTTATCTTGATTTTTTTCGCTATTATTGTTGCAAAAAGTCAAAAGTTTGTTGTTTCTTTGACTCGAATCGAAACATCTTATCAATTAATAATTAAATAAAATGCATGGATCAATATGTATTCCATCAGAAACTCGTAGCGCGAATCCATAACCTAAAAATTAAATAAATTCCAGGGGGAATAATCGCTTCGAAATAATACAATTTCCATTCAAACATTTTTCTCGCTGCGAATAATAATAATAATAATAATAATAAAATAACGACGATCGAAAAATCAAGATGGTAATTTCAATTTAGATACTGTGTGTAAGAGGAAAATTATCCGTAACGATAATGAATAAACAGTTTCGTCATGCGTGAGAAAATCTGATCGACACCATGGAACGCAACGTTTATACGTGACAAGCATGTAACGCGTTATTTTACGCAGACAATTTCGGAACGGTTATATTTACGACAAAAGTTCATCGACTTTTGTTTAACGCCTCGACGTGACTGATACGCGCTAAACAAGGGAACAAACAGCTTTCTTCACGTCGGTGTCTTGTTAATTAACGTTTATCGTCGTTCCAAGAAGTGGAAGATTCGTACGAGGAACACTTTCAGCGCTCTTTTCACAGCATTCTTGCTGACTTATAGCAAATATATCGTAAACCGCAAAGTACTGTTACAAAATATCGCAACGATAGTAAATTCCTCGTATCGAAACGAAGGCATTGGGAAAAAAAGCTTGTAGTAACACCATTATCGGTGAATTTATTTGTCGACGTGGTAGAACCAAAGCAGACAGGGCGGCCAGGGATAATTTTTTAACCGGTGCGGTGTGGTGCGGTGACAGGAACACAGATAATACGCGAGAAATTTTATTCCCCAGTCCTTGATCGTTTGCCCGTATTGCCGTCGCCACGTTTATTCGAACAGTCGATCGAAACGAGTGGTGAAAGTGTGGATGGGATCAAATATGTAGTCGTAAATTCAAGTAAAATAAAATTTGGGAAAAAACTTATTTCCTTCCGTGCAACAAAAAATTTTGAAAAATTATACAGATGATAAAATATTTTACAATTCTTGTAAAAGAAATAATCAGACATCGTGTCATTTTGTAATTCCTAGTTTCTAGTGTAATTAAATCATATATGAAAATTACAACGATTACTTTCTGAAAGATAATTGTGAAAAATCGATCAATATCTTATGATTTTGAACTTTAAGATATGTTTTTTTTTTTTCACTTTCTTGTACATACCTGACCCCTAGCGGATGAAAACGAAAATAACCGAATCGGGAAAAACATTTTTCTTTTCGCGCGAGAAATAGTCGTAGGCTGTAGGGTTTGACTTTCGACACGAAGTCGCTACCTAATCATCGTCAAACGAACTAAGTCGATCCTTCTCGGTTTTCTCACGCAATCTCGCTCTTCTATCCAGGCCCCAGAGTAGATCGGAATGCAGGATGCGCGCGTTGGTAACCACGCTCGCGTTAGGCGAGACGACAGTTTTCTATATAAGCGGTACAGGATGGTAGGATGGACGTTACATAGCCGCGTGTAATCCGGCGAACGTGCAGACGAAGGATCGGTAGAGGATACGTGGTGGGTCGAAAGTGGGATCGAGACAGGAATCGAACGAGCGAGAAGTGTAACGAAGCGAACGAGCCGCCAGTGAGGCGAAAGAGGAAGAGAGGTTGACGAAGCTGTGAGAGAGAAGGAGAGGGAGAGCGAAAGAGAGAGGCTTGACTCTCGGGCGTCGGCGGCCGGCCTTGCAAGGACGTTCTCCTTTACTTCTTGTTCGTGGCTGGTCGATCGTCTTCGCAGTTGCCGTGCAGCCAACCAACCCACCAGCCCAACAAATAAACCAGCCACCGCTCGACGAATAACCCGACGGCAAACGAAATCTTGCGTAACGCCTATGATCAACGTCCTATAATATAGCATAGTTTCTCCCTATTGGTGCTACGTACCTTATTTTCCGATCGGAGAACAATTTTCTGCCTGATCTTTTTAGGTTGTTCAGATCGAACGGTCGAAATTTCGATGGAAAGACGAGGAAATCGCAGTAGAGAAGAAGATCTCGAAACGGGGCATGCGCGGTATTCCGGGTTAGTTTCGTTAGTTAACCTCTAGAGGGCTCCAGAGTAAGTTGGTAATTACAAAGGCAGACTATTATCTAGCTGGTGTAGTTAGAACGGAATGAAAAGGAGCACTTATTAGAGGTTAACGAATATTTATGGGACGTTGATGCAACTATCGTACATGAGCCCGAAGCGAACGAGCTTGAAATTCCTGTTTTATAAACGGTCCCGATTCTCCGATGCGACGGAATTCGTTTCGATTTGAAATCGAACTAACCTTGACGTTCGATTCGTTCTATCGCTACCAAATTGGATCGTGTTTAATGAGATGAAACGCAATTATTCATTAACTCTTACGTTGATTACGTGCATACAGTCACGCTTTGAATTAAATTCCTATTAAAACGTGACTCTGCTCGTGTTAAAAAAAAATTTCTCTAGGACGTCGATCGACCTTGATAACGATTACTAACTGATAAGGAAAGCTATCGATAAGTTATCTCGTCTCGATTACGTGAATTCAGCCTTATCCTTATCACTATCTTTTTTTCTATTTCTAACAAAGATAAATCGTAACCTATATGTTATCATATTTTATATTGTGAAATATACGTTCTTGATTGGAAAAAACAAAAAGAAACGAATAATCGAATACTAACTATTTTCCACGATGAAAACTAATAACTTAATACAAGAAAACAGATCCGTTACGCCTGTCCAATGACGTTTCGATTTTAACTCACTGTATGCTCTCTGTAGAATAGATTAACAATTTCGATTGAATAAAAAAAAAAAAATACCGATTTCATCGACTTTCTCCGTGTCGTATCTCAAGATCGAGATCCAGCCTATGAAAGCAGCGGGCTCGAGACGTCGGTCCAGGGCGTAACGGCCTTGCAAGGTTCTTTTCAAGGTCGACTCTAATGTCCTTCCCTTTTTCCCTCCTCCACGCGTTCGTCACTCTATTTCTTTTTTAACTCTTCCTCGGAGCCTGTCACGCGGCTCTCTCTCTCTCTCTCTCTCCAGTCCCCCCTTTCCTCCTTTACCTCGCTCGCCGTCCTCTTTCTCCGTCCCTTTCTCCCTTTCCAACCGCCTTCGGTCAGAGTTTTCTTCCTCGAGCCACGAGAAAGTAACGCATCCTCCGTTCTCGCGTCCTCGGGAATAGAAAGAACGGTTTGCTACAAAACGGATTTAAAAAAACAATCTATGGAAATTATTAAAATTAAAATAAAGACATCTCTTCTGGACGCTCGTGCCCTGGAACAGGAAAAATCCTCTGTGAAAGTCGGGGGGGGAGATTTGCGAGGAAAAAAGCGAGAATATTGGTTCTCGTGTCGATTCGTTGCCGCAACGACACGATAGATCTTTATCGTTGGTTAGCAAATCGTTAACCATCGAACAGGATCCCGAGCCGGTCTGTATCTGAAAAGAGGTCGCCGATCTTTTGCAATCGGTGATCACAATACCTATAAGGCATTGCCCACGCGATCTCGAGTTATGCCAGGGAGAAATGCACAGCGGCCAGCTGCACGTGCTCCGACATGTGTGAAATCGGCTCGCGTGTAAACCTATTTTCATTCGTTCTCTTCACGCACCTGCACCGGCTATATTATTTATCAGGTGTTAATTTAGGACTTTACGTATTAGGGTAAAAATTCGTGTCTCTCGCTCGTTTCTCGTTCCAATCGATTATTACGTATTTTATATTTATATACCGCGGTTTTTATCTCACTCGTCTCACTTGCCGTTTATCGGATCGCGTACACCTGTACTTTGAGCTCAACGCTTGTGAAATATAAAATTCGCTCTGGACTTTAACCGTGACGATGTATTTTTTTTTTTTTTTTTATTCCTTCTTATCATCGCACATCGTTCATTTCGTCCAATTATTGCATCGATCGATCGACTCGCGTTTACCCGTAATTACGCGTCGAATAATTGAGCTGTGAAAATATTTTTTGTTGGCCGGCCGATGCCAAGCAGTCTAGAAACAAAGTGTTATCGACGTGATAACACGTCGAGAACGGAAACGGTCTTCGATAAAGCGTCGTATAATTTATATAAATTATAAATTATTTCTCTTTTGTTGTCGAAAAAAAAAAAAAAAATCGTCGCGGAGAAAAAGTCTCGCGTGGGAAATCGCGGAAGTGGAAAATAGGAAGTGGAAGCGGGTCCGTGAACCGAGCGAACAATTAATTAATTAGAAAAGAGCGCGGCTCGAAACAAAGGGAGCCCCCCTCCCTGTCACGAATGCGAATTGAATATTTATCATCACGGTGTTGTTGTCACCGTGGTGGAAAGAAGGGAAAGGCGGGTTCACAGGTCGACGATACGGAATTCGCCTCTTTGCGAGCGAAAGTGATATCGATTCGGCCTACAGAGGTCGCGGATCGTATCACCTTTAGCCATTTCGCGGATCTGTTCGAAAGTCGAATTCGTGACAGCGTGACAAACCCAGTCCCATTACTCTCTTCGCGTCTGCTTCCGTCTCTCGAGATCCATGCCGCTTGATCCGCTTTGCATCCGAATTTCTCCTTGTGTATATGTATATAGTGGAAAGGATTGTCTGATTGTCATTCCCTCTCGTTAATTAAGCCTTCTCATTTTTTTCGAAGTAAAATGTGATATCGTTGCGGAATTATTATCGAGAGCAGATTACTTAAATTATACGTAGAGAGAAAAAATTATTAAATGCTCACGTTTGAAATTATCCATTTACCTTATCTGTGTATTTTTATAAAATCACTTTATCGAAATTTTATCTCTCATTCGAGGGTTCGAATTTTAAGGAATCATTCTCCTATTCTCCTCTAATATATTTTAATTCCAATTCTTCAGCTTGATTACCCACGAACGAGAATGCTCGAATAATAACGGATACCCTGCAATTGAGGATGAATTATTGTCTATCTGTTCTTCTTCCGATCTTGTATTTCGTTGAGGAGAATATCTAATAACAATAGTTTGATTTAATTGCCAGATGTGTCTTGTTTTCAACAAGGTTCAGGATTCATTATTCCAACGATTTCAGGAAGCGAAAACCGTGCACCATGTCCTTGGGAATAATGCCTGTTCCGGTATGCAAAGGTGGCTTCGCAGATTCCCATGGGACAGGTCATTTGTCACAGTCATCGTTGAGAAGAACGTTGAATGAATCGTATATAATAAAGCGGTTCCCCTATTACAGAAAGAATTATATATCTATTCTCTTTAATACCCTTTCCTTTTGATCCCTTCGTCGTGGTTGGAAAGAAAATGGTAGAATATTCGAAAGTTTATCCTATTCTTCGATGTTTGGAAAAAGAAAATGGTCGAATGTATTTAACAAATTCTCGAGATTGGTATTGGCGGTTGCAACTCGAGAAGCGACTCTGTTTGCTGCGCGATCACAGATAACCTAACCTAATCTAATCTAACCTAACTGCGTTTAATCGTTCCAGTAATAGTACTAAATATCTAAAATCATTAATTCTCGAGTATATCAAGTATTACGTTATACTTGCACTTTTAAACTATTAATATTCGGAATATTTGAATTTTTCACTCGTTTTTTTTTTTTTTTTTTGAGAATAAGAGGCGCAGTGAATCGAACGCAATATTTAATTTCTAACCTCAAACAACGTTGAAGTTGGAGAAATGTTGCTCCACATGGAGCAGCACAAGATACGTAAGAAAGAAACAAAGAACTGGTTGGTCGGGTAGGTTGTTTCTACCAGGAAGAGGAAGAGGAGGACCTCCAGTCTTGAGATAAATCATGTCTAATGAAGGAACGTACGGAATAAACCTCGTACGAACGGTTTATACTGTAACACGAGCTTTCGTTCCGTGGACCTGAATTGTTTGCGATAAGTCACTCGTTTGAAGCCTTGGATTACGCGCGTATAATGGGACGTGTTGTATCACACGAAGAATTTTTTCACTCCTATAATTAGGGTATAATATTCTCTTAATATAACGTGATTACGCTCGCCTTCGCTTTCGCCGACACACACACGTCCATGATTAATGTAAAACTCAGAAGCAACAAGGTCTCCGCGAAACCTCGGAACCGGTGGCTGGATTAATAGGTGAAAAATAAGGCAGTCGTAGAATTTTTACGTTTCTTCGTGTACTAAATTAGAAAAAAAATAGTATTGTCAGTTTATAGTTTTCAATTCACAGTAGATCGAAAATTAGGGAGATTTCAATGAAATTTCAATATTCGATAAGTTTGGCTCGTTTCGAAAATTTTTCAAAATGGATAATATAAATTCTGTACGACTCATATATCTCATCTCTTATTTCCATTGGTCTCGAGTTGGCTTCTCTAATTTATCCCGCGATTCGAAAGATGTGTCACGTGTCAATTATTTGTCGATGGACGGATCGTTGCAACGTTACGTGTTGTTTAAAGATCAATTAACGAACTAGACTGCGGGACTTGGATCTTTTATCCGTGATCCGATTCATGCGAATTAATTGATCCGATACCGAGATACACCATGTGGCCGTATTGGTGCTATTCTTTGAATCGTCAAACGTGAAACACATGTCGCAACACAGTTCATCTGCGTCGAACGAGGTTAAATACCGTACGTACGTATTATTACATAAATAATAATGCGTCTGCAGTTCATATAGATGACAGTGCAAATCGATACGTGGAAATTCTAATCGTTTAACCCGTTGTGTCAGTAATAATCAAAGTTGTAAACTTATTATCGAATTTCTCGATTTCAATAATTTTAAATCGCAAATATACGCAAATATAAAACAACATCGAAAATCGATCCAATCGAATTTTAGAATCTTATAGAAAAACGACGAATTTTTAATTTCTTCGCCTCTTCCTCCTTGGATATCTGGAAAAAACAAAACGAGGTCAATAAAGTTATACTCAATTACATTCTCCAAGAGTGTAATCGTCGTAATTCTCGTGGAGAAATGAAAAAAAAAGGCGACTCGATACGATCCTCTGCTTAGATTTAGGTTGCACAGTTTTTGTCGAAATGAACTTTTGTCGTTGGTCGAGAAACAAAGCGTTGTTCCGAGCCGTATTTATCGGAGGTCGTTTCGATTTGCCACGGCTCGTTCGGCGCGGCGATTGGTACGTTCGCGTGCGATTTGTAACGTGCAAGCAACAACTCTTCGATCGGGTGCAACGCTCGGCCGTGCAACTATACCGACGTCGTCCCCCTTTTTCTTTCCCTCTCACCGTGCGCCTTATTGCGATCCCGTCTAGCTAGGAAAGAATGCGAGTTGTTCCGCGTGTTTTCCTACTGGGTCGTCACAACGCTGCCTCGACTCGGGCGCAGAATCCTTTCGCGTAACACGGTAGCGATGGGATCGAGCTGTGGTTGAAACTGTGAACAAAGAGAAAGAAGAACGAGTTCGAAAGACATTATTCGCTCGAGAAGATGTTTGTAAATAACTCGATTGCCAGATTCCAGGTGGTTGATAACGTGGTTGAAAAAAATCCAAATTTAATTAAAAATTTATTTACTCACTTGCTAGAACGAACACTCGCCGTTTCTTTTGTAATTAATAATGCAATAATTGTAAAAAAATATATTGAATTCAATTTCTTCTCCAATTTTTCGAAATAACAGGAATTCGTTAAGTAAAATTGTTCCCTTACGACAAACCCGTAAAAGGATTCTTCGATCTCGTTTGTTCGAACTTGTGGCAAACTCGATCCCATCGCTAGCGAACGGAAGGCGACTCGCGCAGGCAGACAGAAGTTACCTACGCTTTGTTTCCGCCTAACAATAGGTAGCTGCGCAATTTTTGGCTGTGTATCGATATATTTACTACTCGCAGGAACAATCGTTGCGTCGGCTTTCTAAAAAGGCCCGAATCGCTTACGCTTTACTTTCACAGCCACGTTCCCATTGGATAATCATGCAAATTGAAGAGAGAGAGAGAGAGAGAGAGAATATCGGTAAACAATATTGCGCAATACGAGGAATATGAAGATAGATCGCGAAATAATTAAGCAATAAATTGCGAAAAACGTCAAAGAAGTTTTCCACCTCGTACGATGGCCTCTCGCTTACCAACCGCAGCCGACTGAACCAATGACGAACGATCAGAATTTATTCGAGCGTTGGTTGACGTTCTCTTAATTCCATTCGAAACAATTTCAGATAACAATTGTTCTAAAAGTTCTTCTCTCTTCTATTTTTGCAAAAAACTTTCGTGATTTTTGCAAGTTCCATTATTTTTCAAGATGACTTGGTAACTCAACTTGAAGAATAAACTTAGAGATCGTAGATAATATTTTTCCATGTAAGTAAAAAGAACTTTTAGGACAGCCTATTATCTTGGTCGCATTTTCAAAATTCAAATCGAGTGTAAAGAATCAACCGAAGATTTATGAGAAACGATCGAGTAAAAATTTTGATAAATTTCTTCGAGAAAAGTCTTGGAGAAAAGGAGAGATTAATTAATTAATTCGATCGTTTCACTCAGCAACAATCGACACGAGGGGGAGACCTTTCGTGCAAAACCTTTCACGCGAATTATCATCGATTATTTTCGAGCGACGATCGATAACAGGCAACAACAAGAACAAAGCCAATTTCACAGCGTTGCGCTCAAACCTAATTTCATCGTGGTGGCTCCTGTTGTGCCGGCCGAGCAACGAGATTTAAATTCCTCCGACGTTCGTTACGAGATCGTTCTCTTCTACGGGCGTACGCAACCGGAACACCGAATACCGATCTAACGAAAGTGGAGTAGAGTGGGAAAAAATGGGAGGGAAAATTTATGGACGGCGTCCCGAACGACGTCTCGAAAGGAAAAACGCTCGACGTTTCGACCTATCTGTTACCGATCTCCCCCCCAGGCTAGGTGAGCTCTTTACGAACCTTTACGTAATCGGGTGTCAGTCCGCGAAGGTTCGACGTCTAGAGGCGAAAGTTAAGCACCTTGGTAACTCTATATTTTCTTGGAAGGTGGAAACGTACACCGTTCCCGTGGAAATCGAAAGTGAGAATTTTTAAATCTCTCGCGTCGTTTATTCCCGGCAGGAGTGTCGTCGTTGCTGCACAGAAAACAGAAAACGTTTCAACAGTTTTCCTTGTTTCATCTCGTGTTTTTAAATTACGTAACGCAGAGAATGACGTTTTACGGGAAATGGAAATGATAGCGAC
Organism: Apis florea; assembly: GCF_048593485.1. NCBI lineage: Eukaryota > Metazoa > Arthropoda > Insecta > Hymenoptera > Apidae > Apis > Apis florea. The sequence continues at coordinate 151,161 of NW_028256685.1, read as the reverse complement.
ACGAGGCAAAAGCGTATTCGAGGCAGTAAATCAATCGTTTAAACCAATTTAAGCGGTTTTAATTATGGCGAGGGACGCGAGATTTATATATATATATATATATTTCAAAAGATACGCGCATGCCATTTACGTGAAATTACAGCATCGGCCGTGTCTTGCATCGCGATTACGCCCGATGAAAAAACTTGCCCCGATGTTTTTCGAAACGCTCCCCGTGATTAAATCGAGATCGAAAAATTCTGTATATATATATATATATTATATCGAGTGGTGGTTCAGGGAAAAGACCCCCTTCAAAGTGAATGACAATTTTTCTTCCACGGAATCTTTCTTCGGGCACCGGGTTTTTCAACACGGCCGATGCCTGGTGCATAACAATTACACGAACGAATGCACGAATGTCGTACGAAGGCCAACGACCTTCTTCTTCCTCTTCTTCTTCTAACCGGCATTCTTTCGCGTTCAGCCTGAAACATTGTCATTATCCAGGGGAGGGAGGGAGGGAGGGAGGGAAGGAGGGTTATGCGCTATTGTCGCATCCGCTCGGCACACTCTCATTATTACTTCTTCTTATTCCGTGAAAAAGGAAAGAAAAAAACGTCCTACGGGGGCGTTGAAAGGTCGCCCACCTACTTTCCCCCCTCCCCTCCCTCCCTCCGCTCGACTTCGTCGTTTACGACGGGCCCGAGAAGATAAATTATCGATCGAATCCTTGAGAAAATTAATTCTTCTCTATTCTCAACTCTCATTTTCGTCAACACTCGAAGTAGCGCAAGCGCGAATAACATTCTCGTATCTTTATGAGATCTTTTTTCAAACGATCTTCCGTCCTTGGAACGGATATAAACAACACGACCGCACGTTACTTACTTTCCTTTGTCCGAGGCACTGTCCTCCATGTAATAAGAATTCAACCGCCATGCATCCGCGTGCATTCGAAAAGTTAGCCCGAGCTAACCGATAGAATAAAATTCAATCGGTGGCGGCCTCATCGTGACTATGTTTTATTTATCAGAATGCTCGAGAGTTAAGGGGAGAAGGGAGGGAGAGGGAGGGGGCCGTTCGCCTTCCGTGCGCGTCAACATGGCCGCGGAGGAAAGGGGGAACTCGAACTGTTTTTCATCCATTTAATTCCTCTCTGCTCTTTCTTCTCGTTCGCCCTCTTCTTTTCCCCTATACTTAATTGTTGCTCGTTTACTTTCCCTTTCCCTCTTCTTTCTTTTCCTCGCTCTATTTCCACGCGGATCGGTCGATAACTTTTTGATCGCTCAATCTAGCTTCGAGGAGAGGCATTTAACATCATTTTTATCATAGCACCAGCCAGACACCGGATTTCTATCCGAGGCTCGTAAACCGGATTAGTATCCTGGAATTTAAGGGGATAACGTTATTATATACGCACGAACATCGGCAAATGTGTACAATCGTGCGTTCAGCTTATTTTATAAAAAAAAAAAAAAAAATTACAATCTCCGTGAAAGGATTTTCTGCTCTTGAACTAGCTTATTTTCCATCGCGAGAAATAATGAAAGATACGCGTAACTCTCGTCGCGAATTTTTTTTGTTTTTCATCGAATCTAAAAACAGAAATATTTTTCAAAAAAAAAAAAAAAAAGGAAACGTTTAATATTTTTTTATCGAAGGACGCCAAAAAATATAAGAATCCAAACGATCCGCACGATCTTTAAAGAGAGATACTTTTTAAACCAAGCCGCTTTCAGAAAATATGATTTACACTGATTCCGAACCGTCCCTGTATTGTTGACGATATAATATACGAAAGCAATCCAGACTAATTGTTTTGTACAGTATTGATAGTATTCGAAATGGTCATTATAGCTGTTATCGTGCGCACTTGTGCGATAATAGCCAGGAAAATTGCTCGTATATATATACACCCGCTCATTGCGCGTATAGATCGAAGAGTATTAGACTCCTATCGACAAGTTCTGTTTTCGCAACAAAATGAAAGAGGTTACAGAGGTCGATACACGTTTCATCGATCATCGTGCATTCGTCGTATAAATTTTACAATCGCAATTAACGACAATAATATATTTCCAATAATAATAACGAAATAATTCCAACTTTCCATTATCCGAATCGCGCTCACTTTCTCGTGTTGCGCAGAAGGAGCAAGCGCAAACGAGCAAAAATTATTCGCTGTTTCTTCTTTTTTTTCATATATATATATATATATATTCCGTTGAAATCTTAAGCGATAATTGATACACATACACTCACATACGCGGTATACTGTTATACTCGTTAACCTTCGCCGAGCGAGGGTTCCCTTCTCGGTTAGAAAGTTCATCCGCGTTGCCAATCACTCGCAACGCGTCCCTCGTGGCGCAGTTGGGAACCACTTTTGGCGCCAGACGTCACCTGGAATGCGGTTTCAACTCCTCCGGTGGGTGGACTTTTCATACCACGTGTATATCCCACGCGACACACGTGCCTCTCGATCCGCTCCATACTTTTAATTATTCAAGCGCGATCGAGGGGGAAGACTCGTCGGAAGAGGAAGAACGATTCTCACTTTCGAGAAGCTTATGCCTCGTCCACACAATCTGTTCTAAAGAGAATTTCAGAATCCGATCCGTCGTGTCCGCGACCGTTTCGCCACACGACTCGAGTGAGCGAGTGGAGGTGGAGCGTTTAAGGAGAGGCAAGTTAATAGGGGAGGACTTAATAAGCAACCTCGACCGGGTGGTGTCGCTCGTCGTCGGGTGTGCACGAGCGGGCGGGGCACAAGAGGGGAAGGAGGGGAAGATCGTAAACGTACGGCGCGTGACACCCGACTTTATGAAGAGTAATATTCACGGGGAAGGCCGGGGTCCCAAAGTAAACGTAGAGATGTTTGACTCGTAATCGTTATCCGCTATAGGTGTATACCCGAGGATGCTATTAAGCATCCGTTTATAGTGGCCGACCCTTGAGCGTTACGCGCCGTAAAAGAATACGATAAATTAATAGACGAGAGAGAGAGAGAGAGAGAGAGAGAGAGGAGAGTAGCCGCGGTAATAACATAATAATACCATAGATGCCACGCGGCTAATTTATTCGCGATCCACGGGTAAAAAAAGTTTAAACTCAGAGTCGCTCGCGCGTAAGAACGACGAAGACGACGACGAGTCGTCACGTCACGCCGGGATAAAAGGAGGAGGGAGACTTTTTTCTCTTCTTTCGCCTTTTTCTTGTTTTTGCTCTCGTCGAACGTCCGAGTTGACAGAGATGACAAAGGTGGATCAGAAAGGAGGAGGAGGGGGAAAAAAAAAATGATACCGATGTCGGATCGGAGGCGCGCGCATTCCTCGAACCGTTTCGAGGAAAGAGACGCGGGTAAGAGAGGCGAGAAAGAAAGTGAATCGAGAATCGGCCGTGAAACATAATTTAGGTGTCTGCCGTGGTCGAGGCCCCGAGATCTCCCGTTTCGATGCGCGCACGCGCACATGCGTGCGTATGCCGTACGTACGTACATGCATGCATACACACGCGCACACGAGGGACCCGGCTGGCTCCATGAATGGAGTAAATTGCATTTTGCGGTGGAACCGTCCGACCAATTTATTTTCACTTTCGTTTACGACCGGACACCGTAGAGTCGCGTCGAAAATACCGACGATGCCTGTGCATATTCGCCGACCGTGTGCACCTTTTGCTTCAAATTTTCCCTCCCTCTTTCACCTGGTGATTCTATTAATTATTCCCCGCGAAAATACACGATATTTTCAGCGTGGTATATTTATATTTAGAAAGCGAAAATTTGAACACAATTCGTCGAAATCGTGATGAAAGAAACGAATCTCTTCAAAGTTTCTGAATATTCTGAATATTCTTCCTGAGAATTTTTTTTTTTTTTTACAACTAAATTCCGTGTATCTTGTAATTTAAAATTGTGCTGTTGTCACGCATTATTACAAAGTTGTAGTATTTAAAAAAATACTTTACTGTTTTATGATTTCATTTCGTTCAAGGTGACATTTCTGTAAAAAAAAAAAAAAAAAGAAAAAAGAATCGTCGTTTCGTCATTGTTTCAAAGAAACATACGTAGCCTCGTCGCGCTACAAATATGTTGTGACAAGAGGATCGATCGAGGATAAAATAAATGAATAAATAAAAAGAAAAAAAAAAAATTGCACATCCAAAATTTGTGCCGAAGAGAAAAGAGCGTTTGTATACTTTCGCGCGTTTCCAACAATACGATTATTCGTGGAAACGAATCGGAGGAAAGAAGGTAACGAGAAACCAGAAGAGAACGACGCACACGAATATAATAATAATGAAATTCTATGAATATGGTAATGAACTTTTGGCCGCGATTAGGTGTCAGTCAAAGCAAATGACGTGTCCCGGCTTAACGCGAACGAAAATAAAATTGCCATTACCGAGAGAGTAACGAGCCGCCTCTGCATTCTTCTGCGTTTATATTACACCGCTGTAACGCATAACTCTTAAATATTATTGTAGCTGTTTCTAACGAAGAAATATTTCACATGTATACGTTTCTTCGTTTCGTTCGAAAATCCACATACGACGATCCCGATACGCCACTATGACAGACGCGTATCTCCGTTTTCAATAAGTATCGACTATAAAATTATCATTTTATATCGATCTCGTTATAGCTTTTTCCCCTGTAAGAAAAAAAACTTGCTTAACAATCCATGCTTAACAACTTTAATCATCGTTTCATCCTCTCTCTCACTCTTGTTTTTTTAATTGATAATTTATCTACGAAGAAACACTCGACGCAACGATAATCGACTCAGAAAAATATATGATTATTACGAGCGAAAAGATAAATTATATTGCCTATATATATATATATATAGAACGTGTTGCTAATTTGTTACGCGTATAATTTTCCATTTGAGAAACGAGTGAATAGGATTGAAAGAGTATTTATCAACAAGCCAGATATACCACTCGAATCGAGCATTCTTTGATAAGATGGCAGAGAATTTTTATTGACTCGAGATCGGAATTTCTTGCAAATATCGTTTTATGTACTTTTTTTTTTTTCTTCTTCTTCTTTTTTATAAAATCGAGTCTTGGAAAAGTTATTGCATGCAATAATATAATATACGCGAAGCAAAATTAATAGAAAGTGAAAATCATACACGGAGGAATAATTTTAACCGATCGAGTGGAATAGATATTTCTGTCGCTACAGGTGGGTGAGGAGGAAGACCTGGCACTTCCGGATGTATCGTGTTATACGTACCACGTATTCCATTTAATATTATCGCCAGGCCAGGCTGCACACCACTGTTGCACAGAGCACGAATGTACATTCAAGATATAGAAGGGATATCGATTATTTTCCCAAACTTATGCTTACTTTCACAAGCGAGAAGAAAGATCAAAAAAAAAAAAGTGTTTTTATCCATTAAAAATAAGTCTGGAGAATCGTCCGGATCTGGAAAATATGATCCATTCGTTTGCTTAATTAAAGGGGGGGGATAACGCCTCGAATCGTGGGATTCTAATCGATTTCCATATGCAGCTACGATTCACCGCGGCGAGAAGCAGGAAGCAAGCATTGGCCGAGCAATGGAATGCCAGAATCGTGTGGGAAATCCGTACCGTTATTGGGGCCAGCATTTACATACTTGGCCGGCCTCTTATCTAGTTATCGCGGCCGTTATCTCGGCCTGCCCACTATCTCGCCACTTTTACGACAAAGGATGCACTCCTCTTCTTCCAAGGATGAAATTGCGTAGGTCGATCGCCTGTGTATATACCCCTCCTCCTTTCCCTCCTCCTCGGTGGTTGAATCACGAGCAACCGGAAGGTGAACAGATCCGAGCAACGGTTTTGTCCGTTGGTGGGGAACGATAAAATTGCTCCGTTTGTCCAAGAGGGCATCAGAGGATGAAATATGAAAGAAAGGGAAAAAAATGAAAAGATCGTAAAATATCGCGGAATATTTCGATAAGAGTTTCGTCTCTGCTCGTCTCGTTCTCCAATCGACGATTGGAAATTGTTTTCTTTTTGTCAAACGACGACGTGGGATGTCGAAAAACGTCGCGTAAGCGTAACGGTATTCGTTATCGACACGCGATCGAAGCCGATCAAGGAGCCGCTTCTAAGCGTCTCTCGAGTGTCTCTCGATCAAGATCTCGGTGCGCGGCTTCGACGGTCGTTGACGTTGAGTTTCTTCGACGATCTCCAGGAAGGATCACCTCGACACGACGAGTATCGAGTATCCGCGCTCCCCTCCTTCTTTTCCTCTCCAACGAATGAAATTATTTCGAACGATTATCTCGAATCGAATCGTGGTTTTCCGTGTCGGCGATTAAATTGATTCCTTCGATTTCGAAATTTCGTTTTAATCTCGTGTGCAATCTCGTTTTTTGCTAGGAGGGGCGGTTAATCCTTGGCTAGGATAACCGATTTAATAAGCATCATTGCAAGCGATCGCCTTGGGACCGTGTTCAAAGGTTACAAGTTGGCCGGAGAGGGACTCGGTCGCGGGTATAAAATACTCGACATTATGGCCGCTATATTTCACTGCCTGGTATTACACGCTAGCCCTGGCTTCAAACCTCGCGATAAATAAGCGATACCTCGGGGAGGAAGAGGCTTATATTAATTATCCCAGCGGGGCAGACGCATCAACCTCCCTCGAGATCGGGCCGCGCACCGACTCCTTTCCGACCGCCCTGAAAATATCCGTTGCGCAATAACCATTATCCTCGATCAGTTCCTCCTCGATTATCCTTGTTGTTGCGCAATTTGAACGAGAAATATCCGACAACAATAATTAATAATATATATAAAACTTATTCCAATTTTTGAAGAGTGACATTCGATTATTATTATACAATTTCGTTTGAAAAAAAAAAAAAAAAATGAATAGCCTCGTTTTATGAGACGCTGTGGATTCACGAGGATTCAATTTTTTTCTTTTTCAACGCGCTTAATAGCGAGTCTTACATCGAAAGGTGCTAGTAGATTTTGTAAAAAAAAAAAAAAAAGCGTTTAATCGAAGCGCGTTCCGCATTTAAAATATCATTATCGCATCGCTTACGTTACCACGGTTGCCGGCATTTATCAGCCGGCACGGTAAATATTTTATCGCAAATTGGACCGCTGTATAATAAGTTGGTATTGCGGGCAAGGGACAATAAATTCCTTCGCGTGCACCGGCATCGGTAAACGGCCGGTTAAGTAGGTGTCTACGCAGACCTTTAACGATCCTCTATTAGATCGTACAAAATTGCTTCGGCTGTTAAAACCCAATTGAACGGCCTCTCTTATTAATAGTTCGTCCAAGGGGGAAGTTATCTCTCGCGCCGAGGGCACCGTGCGATCGCCACCATTTCGTTGGCCAGCACTTCAGGGATCGCAGTTGGCCACTGACCCCTCCCTCCCTGAATTTCGAATATAAAATTACTTCAGCTGCCCGATCATTTTGTTCAAAATGCTTCGTTTATTCGTTACTTTTCGATGCTTTGTTCGATGCTTTTTTTATCGTGAAAGATAATCATTAGAATAAAACATATTATTATAGATGTTGATATCGAACGAATATTAAATCGTGTTGGACTAAAATTTAACAATTTTCCTTAACTTATGAGGATAATTGTCAATTAATTTAATTATAGTTGCAATATTATAATCTATTTATAATTTTATATTTGTAAGATTGTTCAAACTTTCAAACAGCAATTAAATTAAGTCACTGTTAAATTATTCGTTTATATTAGAATTAATAAAGAGATTTTTTTTTATACGACTCATACTTAATTCTTAAACCTTTAATCCAAACAATCCAAAAATATCCTCTCTTGATACGAATAAAAGCACAATCCTCCTCCTCCACTTATCTTCCAATTAAATTCTTTATGATTGTCCCGTTAATAAGGATTCTGATGCTCGAAATTCTATTGCGATTCGATTGAAACCAATAATAATAATGGGAATAATTTCGTGGATTCGCATTTTTAAAAGGACGAACATTCCCCTTTTCCCATTCTCCTTAGTAACTCGAAGCACGCGGTAATCGCGGTGTCTCTTAACTTTGCAATCACTATAATTCTTGCGAATTGTGGTCACAAGTTCTTTCTCATAGTTGCCACGACGGTGGAATCGCGACAACGACAGTGGTAACCGTTTCGAATATTATACGACTCGCTGAGAAAAGCGTGGAAGCGCTCTGTAATTATCCGGGTAATCGGTTGGAAAATACGGAACCAACGTATTAAGCGGGGGTAAATCGGTGGAAACTTCACGAGCCCGCCACGCAGCAAGAAAGGGACGTAGATTTCCTTTTAGGAATGATCGTAACAGTCCGCTTGTATTGCTGTAAAAAAAAAAAAAAAGAAAAAAAAAACAATCGTTTTGCTTCAGGCTTTTGCGCCGATTTAAATTTGTCGGTAGACGCGTAATCAAAGGCCCTCCTTATCGTTAACCCCGATCGTTATGCAAGTAATTATATGTATAAATTTGCGCACAATGAAGGAAGGAGCTGAAGCGTAAATTGCGTGCAAGCGAAATGAATCCTTGGAAAATAATGACTGCAAAGAGTAAATTTTGCCCCCTATGAGAGACGTACAAATTAATTTGTGATCTTTCTTTATTTAAACTCGATGTTTGTTTATAGGGAACGGTATACGATTTAATTTTGAAAATAATCTATATTTCGTATACGTTACAAACTATTATCCTCCGATTATGATGTTATTCTCTGTCGAAAAAAAAAAAATTCAAATGTTTTAAATTCCGAATTTGATTACGATTGTATTGAAATAAACGGAACAGATGTAATCTAACGATGCGTAAATTAAATCTGACGAATAGGTTATGGAGAATTTTCCAATTCACGGAATGATATCGCTTATTTGCTGTAATAACGCGAAAATCACGATTTTAGAGAAAATGCGTTCGAATTCCTTTCTAATTCCTTGTAAAAATGCATAAGAATATCGCATTAAAATTTCAAATTGACGGCTCAATTGTTCGAAGAAAAATTCTTCATCTGTCATTTCTATATTAACTAAATTACAAAAAAAAAAAAATTGAAAACTGAAATTTTTAAATTATATCAATATTATAGCAAATAAGCGATATGATCTTTATTATTCTTACAATATGTGACCGGGCGTTATCATGCAATAATATCATTTGCAATATCTGACATATCTGCCATTTATCGGACAATATTACATTAACATTGTTTTTTGAGGTTATGTCATTAGTAATATCAATTTAGATATCGTATTTTGTTTTGTTTCGGATTCCGCTTCACACTTCAAAATCCACATACAATATAAAAATTGAATCTAAAATAATTAATCACAAATTAATTTATACACCTAATGTGTATATTAATAAATCACTTAACCATATAATTCAAGATATGGATAAGTAAATTATAATTAGCTAAATGAAAAATAAGAAAGAAAAAATTGCTTAAACAACTATATATAATATTTAGAATTTTATAACTGCGATATTAAAAATGTTAAATTTACAAATTAATGCTAACCATTTATAAATTAAAAAAACTTACGTTTAAAATTAACAGTTGTCAGATTACTCACGGACGAGAATGTAATTTCTATTTATTCCTATAATTGTTATAATCGGGCGTAATGAGATTTACTAAGAATAAACATCGTATTCCAAAGACGTGGTATTTAAAAGGAACTCGTTCTTTTCGAATGGAACGAGACAGATGCGCGTCCCGCGCGATTTTCGTTCGAATTTCAAGGAAGCCAATCAGGCACACAGGCGCATAGTTGCACAGCCGTGCATTGCACCTGCACCAGGTGCGTTAAAGGATTGCTTCGATTATACGAGTTCGCGGAGCATCGGTCGGTACACGTTCAACCACAACAGTCTTCGCATCGTCTCGTGCCATAGAAATTCCATCACTGATTTTTTTTTTATTCGAGTTATCTTTTTCAGACCGAAACCGATCAACTTTCCTTTACAATTTTTTCTTATTTAAAACAGAGAAACCCGAAGAAATTTAGTCGGGACGCGTCGACTCGCATTTCAAAAAAAATCTAACGGATTCGTTACGGTGCATCCGTGACCGATCTTTGTAATTACTCCGCACACGGTACGCGTGGAAACGCGTTGTAGGCTTGGCTCTCTTGAATCACTGCGGTTAAACGATTCGCATGAAATAAATATTTATCAGTCGATGAATCATGCGGCGAGCATGCAAAATATCGTCTTTTTATCGAGAAAAATGTGAACGATACGTAAGCGAACGTAACACCTTTATATGTCGAAAAGTTTTACCCGAAACTTCAACGAAATATTCGTTCGTGTTCGGAAATATTCGTTAATATTCGGAAATGTCGTTTCGTCTCGATTCGGAAATATTCGGTAATATTCGGAAATGTCGTTTCGTCACAGTTCGGAAATATTCGTTGGAATTCGGAAATATTATTTCGTCACGATTCGTGAGATCAAATCGTAACGGTTGAAAGTGTTTTGTTGGAGTATTATATTTTATTATAGCTATAGATACGATAGATGAAATTAAATGTCATTGCTCGGAAAGCAGTATCATGTCTTTACTTGTTTTACGCGAAAGATACAATAACGAATACAAACGAATATTGATAGATCTAGTGAATAACAACGACATTATGTTAAATCGTAGTGTACATCGTATTTCTAACCTAAAGTGTTTAAAAAAATTATATTTCGACACAATATCTAAACATAATTCATCAATCTATAATCTTAAGTATATTACGTTGTATTTTACATATATAATATTTATTAATAGACTGCGGATTTTTATGCGGTTAAAACATAATGGAATATTTAACTAATATGAAAAAAATATGATATTCAAAATATATGTCAAACTACGTAATATTTGTACGTGAAGTGTCAATAATTTTATTACGATATATATATAATTATAATATTATAAAAGTTTTTCCGTGATCTTTTGATAAATTGTTATTATTTATTTAAGAAAAAGTTTTATAAAATATAACGCGTAATATATCGATTCAACGTTATATTAAATATTCTTATACAATTAATTATTCAAAATTTTTCCGCGATTAAAACTTATTATTCGGAATACAATTAAATTTATTTATAATAATCAATTATTATACAAATGAAATTAATATCAAAAAAAGCAAGTAACATATTTATGTATATTGTTTATGAAAAAATATACAAAATATATTGTATTAAGTGTATCAAGCTTGCACTCGTTCTTTGATAACGTGTTTTTATTTACACAATAGTCAAAATAATTAATTAATTTATAATTATTTAAATAAAACTAACTAATTTATTAAATAATATAATATTCTTACGAAGAGCAACACGAGTAACACGTCCGTTCCGTTCCGTGTTTGGAAAACGACTACGTTAAATCGATATTTTGATTATGAAAGACAACCGATGTTATTATTTCTTATGTCGCGCTTCGAATTGACATTTCATATTGTAGATATATTCGTATAATATTTCCTATATATATAATCGTAATAATATAATATGAAATGTATTTGCATAAAAATTCGTAGTTTTTTTATTTTATTATTTTCTAATTTTTAAACGTTATACATTTTTCGTTTCTTTTTTCATATTGGTATAATATTTCGTATATATATATAGTAATAATGTAATATGAATCGTATTTGCGTAAAAATTCGTAGTTTTTTTATTTTATTATTTTTTAATTTTTAAACGGTATACATTTTCCCTTTTTTTTTTCATATTATGGATATATTCGTATAATATTTCGTATAAATATAATCGTAACAATGTAATATGAATCGTATTTGCATAAAAATCTGTAGTTTTTTATCTTATTTTTTAATTTTTAAATGCTGTATATTTCATTTTTCATTTCTTTTTTCATATTGTGGATATATTCGTATAATATTTCGTATATGTATAATCATAACAATGTAATATGAATCGTATTTGCATAAAAATCTGTAGTTTTTTATCTTATTTTTTAATTAAACGCTGTATATTTCATTTCTTTTTTCATATTCGTATAATATTTCGTATAAACGTAATCGTAACAATATAATATGAAACGTATTTGCTTAAAAAATCTTAGTTTATTTTATTATTTTTTAATTTTTATTTAATTTACGTTATATATTTTTCATTTCTTTTTTCATATTGTGGATATATTCGTATATTTCGTATAAATATAATCGTAACAATGTAATATGAATCGTATTTAATAAAAATTCGATAAAAATCCGTAGTTTTTTTATTTCATTTTTTAATTCTTAAACGTTGTATATTTGAATTTCATTTCTTTTTTCATATTGTGGATATATTCGTATAATATTTCGTATAAATATAATCGCAACAATGTAATATTGTGAATCTTATTTGCATAAAAATCTATAGTTTTTTTTATCTTATTTTTTAATTTTTAAACGTTGCACATTTGAATTTCATTTTTCATTTCTTTGTTTCGGGGCTGCTGCAGCGTCTACGTACGAGGCACCACCGTTGGTGGGATTGAATCGATATCTCGCGTTTGATTTATACGTATCTTCGACGTCCTAAAAGCTTAGGCGTAGGCTTTAAAGTTGTTGGCAATCACCGGAAACTACGGCGCGTGATCGGTGTTACCAATATGGCATAGAGAAAACCACCCAGGAAACCGGAAGTTGGCCGTCGTTTTATCGTTTCGGTGTTTCAACTTCTGAGAATTTTTTTTCCTACTCCACCGCCATTCATAAAATTGTGCCTCGATCGAACTCGCCTTGTATCCACTGCCTGAAAAGGATCGATGCTACGAACCGGTCGTGTAGGAAGAGGGTGACATTTATGTAATAGAGGCTACCTCGACGCGAAACGCGAGGTTAATAGAACTTGGAAAATACTTGGCAAGTACGTGGCCTGCCAAATACTTGGCTAAAATAAACCAGCACTGGTGCCGAATGTTCAACGATTCGGGTGGCGTTTCGGGTCGGTCGCCGCTTCTTCTCCTCTTGCATCGGGGATCGCGATATTTTTTTTTTTTTTTTTTATTACGGAAAACCACGATTCGTGTGGTCAATAGGAGTTGTCGGAAGCAATATCGCCGAGTTACCGTGACGAATATAATTCCACTTTCCACGTGCATACACGAGATTTCCTTATGAAAGTTAAGAGATATCCCGTCATTAGAATTTAATCAGATGTTATGATCGTGTTCTTGTAGCGTTTTTCCGTTCGGCAAACACGCGATACGTACCGCACAAGAATGCAACCGTTAATCCATGAACAAACATACTTTTTTTGTTTTTTTTTTTTTTTAGTAATCATCTCGTTCGTAAAGTCACGTCGAAGGAAAAATCTCGCGAACCTTGAAAATCTCTCGGTCTCGAAGGAATGTAAAAATAAGCGAGAGGAATTATTCCAATCGTTCCGTATTGTTGACCAATAACTTTGGAATCTAAATTCGCGTCCTCAAACCTACGATTTTCTATTTTCACTTACGTACGTAGTGAAAGCGTCGGTGGAAACGAGATATGAAACGAGAGATCTACGGGTATCCCAGGATCTACGTGTATATATATATTCATATACTCGTATAAAAAAAAAAAAGAAAAAAATAAACGAATCGCATCGTAAAGATTTAATTTGCGAAAATAAATATAACGCGTCGTCGTGAAACGAATCGGTTGGTGGTCGCGTGCGGCCACGACGAGTCAGGGGAAATTCGAAGTGAGTTTGAGAACAACATCACGGTGGAAGAATACGGGCCTGGGCCGCCGCGCGACTCTCCTTTCTATTAGCGGTCACAAACAGACCGAATGGACATCACGGTACGCCCGAAATAGAAATAGAACGGTTCTTTAACGGACAGCGCGGTTAAGCCGTGTGTTTCTCGCGTTCCACGGCATGAATCACTACACGGGACCGCGGCAGAGTGCGTGCACGCTTGCCACGAGGCTGTGTACGTATTCTCGAGGCTTCCATCGCGTTAGTATACCACGGTGCATCCCGTGCGCGACAGGCGGCCCACGTATATGCGTAGTAGGTAGCTCCCCAGCGAGAGAGAGAGAGAGAGAGAGAGCTCGCCTTTGCTTTGGCTCCGGCCCTACTTCTGGTTGAATCACCCCGCTAAATACGGTTGCGTAATTTTAGGTGGGACGATGAGTATGCCCGCTCAAATTCTGCCAGCTGCTGAGATCGGCGGCGCGACCATGGACAACCGACCACCACCGATGACACACCACCATCATCATCATCATCATCATCGCCATCAACGGGACGCACTTCCTATTTAGGCTGCGTCGCCGATTTCCTTTTCGATTCGCACGAAAATTGAAACGAAAAGAAAGAAGGAAATCAAATGGTGAAATAACGGTGAGGAAAGTGGCGAAGTGGCGTATGGAGGGGGGGGGGGGGGGAGTTGGAGGATGATGATTCAGACGCGAGATATTCCCGACGCATGCATGGCGCCACATATCCGACTCCAGTGCGCTTCCTTTGCGAGCCGCGCTGAATTAATAGGAAAACGAGCCGAGTGACAGGGAGTTGCATTACGTGTATATAGACGGGCGCGCGCGCGTGTCCTCGGTTCTAAGTCAGTAACCGATCGCTATATAGCAGGCGTTAGACGACGAACGTGGAATGCCTAATGTCTGGCGCCTGCGGCTCGTGCGGCCGGAAATAGATCGCGCCGGTTATCGGGAACACGTTACAGGCCCTCTTAAAAAGATTCTGACACGCTACTACGGGAAGAAAACCGGCGATTCTGCTCGATACACACGGTTGTATTACGAGGGGGATCGGCTTCCTATCGTCTTAATTAACCCCGTGGCACAGAACGCGAGGAGGAGCGTATGACAGGTCGTGGAATGCATCGGCAAAGTCGTTAATGCGATCGTGCCTTCGTAACCGATGACGTTCCTCTTCTCAGAAGAAACTTCAAGGACAAATTCCTTATACCGTATATATAATTCGACCGTCGTATCCGATAACCGGCTCTTGCTTAGAAATCTGCAACCACTCTTCCAACAGTAAATTTGACGGTACGTAAAGAAAGGAAAAAACGCGTGTAATCTCCGAGCCTGGGACACGTGGAAGGAATTACGTTACGTGCGCCTGGCGGAGCGCGGGCTTCTTTTATTGTCGACGAGACCTCGAACATCGATCGGTCTCGTCGTGCAATATTTCTCGAATGGAATTAAAAATACTCTTGTAAGAAAAAAAAAGGAAACTACAAGGAATAATTCAGGGTAGGAAATATCCGCCAGTGAGTAAAGGCAACGACACGGCCGAGCAATTGCGCGTCGATGGCGCGTAAATCTTTCGGTTTCACTTCCGGTAAATCTAATAACAGTAACCAAGTTACGCATATTGTTCGATTTTCCCTCGTTGCGTCATATTAGTCGTAACTGCAGAAGAAGCCTCGCCTCCCCCTTCCTTGGAAATTGATTGTTAAATCAATTTATTTGAATAGGAAAAAAAAAAAATAATAATAATAATTCGACAAGTCTATCAAAGTTATTATTAAAAAAGAAAACCCGTGATAGATTTTTTCGCAGCGTCTGGCAACAAAGAGGCGTCTCCCCCCCGAGTCTTTGACACGAAAATATCGGAATAAACGCGTTTCCCTTGCTTTGACAAGAGATATATATCCGTCTCGACGCATTTACCGGGGGTTGTGACAAAAGGGGTGAGGGCAACGAACGGGTTTTTTTTTTCTTCTTCAACCACAGAGCCCGAACTGCGAAACGGCGCTAAGCAAGCAAAACGGCCAAAGCGTTTTTTCTCGAAAAAGAAATTCTTTCGATATTCGCGCGACAATTTTCGATCCCTGACAATGGAAGCGTGCTCGCGAATAAATTCCACCCTCTAATATTTAGGCAAGCAACGTTTCGTCAAAGTAATCGTCAATGAGAATACGGATTCCCACTGAAATGTGCACGCGCTTGTACGCGCGTATTCTACGGATAGAAATAACCATTTCCAGGCCATCGACCGTGTAAACCACGCGAGTCACCGGCCAATACAATTAAGCCCTTTGTGTCGTCGCGCCTGCCACCCTCTTCCTGGCTTCTGACACGCATCCACACGCGCATATTTATAAATATATAAGGCCATCCGAGTAACAGGCATCTGTGATCCAATTGCACGGGTTCCATTACCACCCTTTTTTTTCTGCATCCTCGTTTCACATTTCGAACAACGCGTTAACAACGTTTTGTCGTTTTTCAACAGAATTTGTCTCGATCGATGTCCCTTTTTGAATAAAATACACACATATATATATAATAATAGGCGAGAGATTGATTTCATCGTTTGTCTCTCGCGAAGGAAATAGATCGTAATCACGAGTTTCCTGCCGGAATTTACTTCGACAGATAGCGCGGCTGTTGGCCAGAGGAAACAAGAAATTCTCCCCTGGGGGGGGGGGGGGCGCACAATGGATGGCGATTTTAATATATAAATCTATCGCTTAAATTCCAATGCTCGAGCAAATTTAATCAATAAATAATTTCGTTCTTGAAACTATCGACGTGCGTCGATCTGAACGACACGAATCTATGTAAAGATGGCGGGGGAGCATTAATCCAGCCTACATATTTCGAGAACAAAATCTCTGGATAAAATAAAATAAATCTAAAATCTGGCAGATATCGGTCGGAATAATGGAAGGAAGGTATTTTCGGGCGAGCGTGTCATCATCGTCCCTCTTATCTGCTTGGACTATGACAAATCGCTGTCTACTTTCCCTCCCTCCAAACGTGGCTACGATCTCCGATCCAACCCCGGAGATTGCCGGCTCGTGAGAATGCACGGGCTTTTGAAGCGGCGTATCCGTGGAACAGTATATGTTCCGGCATCTGGACCTTATCACCGGCTGCAAATCCAAAAAGGAAGCTGCTTTCACGGGGAACAAAGGATCCGAAACAGATTCCCGACTCTTCCTTCGAGGCCGCGTAAAAGATTTCAGGCCTCGTATAAAGAACCAGCTTTTGAAATAGCTCGTGAAAGCCCGAGTGTACTATAGATTTCCATCACATTTTTCCGAGTGTTGTGAACGTTAATTATAATTTTACAAGCATGAAATTCTTATGCGAGGGAAAAAAGTGTATTATTCGCGTATATTTTAAAATGGGATAATTTTTAATTAGACTTGGATTTCTTTGGAGCTGCAAATGATTTTTCCACGATCGATTTCAAAATACTTAGATCTTTAAAAAAAGCAGAAAAAGATGAAGAGAAACGTAATGTTTAATTTTTCTGTTGAATGTTGAGCACGTATTAAATTCTAGCTGTCTGAAAAAAAAAAAAAATCAATTTCGATCAATTTTGAAAAAGGTTAAAAGTTTCGTTTTTAAACGAGCAATGCACGTTTTTCATTCGAAACGAGGAAGCAAGATTTTAAATGCAAAAACTCGTGCGATATGCGTATCTGTTCCCGATCTCCGTGATAATAACCGATAATAATGTATGCCATGGAACTGGGTCGTTAAACAAAGTGATACCGGGGATTCGTGCCTATTCTTCGCTCCAAATTATAATATATTCTCGTCTATCTAGAATATTCTATCTTGAACTCTTTCCAAGAAACAAGCACGTGAGAAAGGATATCGGCCATTTCCTACGCGTATCTTCCGCGCGTATCTTCTCGCGATTGCAATTCTTCCCTGTCGACAAATTTCCTCCTCGTTTTCGAAAATTCGTTTTCGTACAAAAATTGTAATCGTTAAAAATGAATGGATCCACCCAAGATTGCACGAAATAGAAGAGACACACACGCGCGTGGAATGTGTTGGTCGATCGGCATCCTCCCTTTCTTTCTTCTGAGCTGACTTCCTGCTATGTTGCCGAGCATGATCGGCCTCGGCCGTCCTTGCCCCTTCTGCCAGGCAACACTCCGTTACCACTCTACTAACTGACACGAAAACATCAACCCGTTGCACGGATTAGAAAGGCTCTCTCGCATGCCTTCTCCTCCCCTCCCCGCGGCTTGCGGTCGATGCGTAGGAGGGAAAGTTACCAGGATCCCTCCTTGCCCCGCGCGCGTGTTTTGAAGGGAAGCTGCGTTCTCGAACGATCGACATCTGTTCGTAAAAAGCGACCAGAATAGGTCGAAAACGATACGTGTCCTCCCACTACTTTCCCCTTACCAACTGCCTTTCTTAACCTTTCTTAACGCATCGAATTGTGCGACTTGTTACATGCGACCATTTATGGAGATTTTTGACAATTCCAAGATAAGAATTCGAATTTTACGAGCACTCACAGCAGGACTGGAAAAGAGTAAAAAGCTCTTTAAAAATAAAAACACGATGCTATAACAGTTTGTATAACAAGTTTCAACTATTTTTATGTATTAAATATTCTTGAATCGATCGATATCGCGATAAAATCCAGTGTAACGAGATTCTGATTCCCGATAAATGATGAATTATATAGGATGAATCTCTTCCGATTCCTTTCCGTTTTATCACAGAAGGATGGACAAAGTGGATGGCGTAAATGAAGTTCGAAATATCATTCCCCCTCCCCTCTGATCACTTAAGGCTAATCATCATTGGACACGTTAGCGATAATATTAATGGATTGGCCGTGAAATCGATAACCGGAGGAAGGAAATAGCTTCATTTGCTCGGCTCGATATGGTACAATGTGTGCGGGGTTCGTTTATACAGAATCATCGATTATAAGTGTTATATCCTAGAAAACTGGTTGTGCACAGAGGTAGTAGAGATTACTCGTCAAACTCGGCGATGAATCAGCCGCGCGCATCATCGCGGAGATGTATACACGGAACAGACGTTTGTCTTTAAGATCGGCTCTGTTGATTCAAGAGGTGTTGGCCGTATCTGCGGCAAAATGGTCTCGACCGTTTATATATTTGCTATCCTTGGCGTTATCTTTTCGAAATACCATCGCATGCATACATCCGGTATTTGCAGCGCCTCGAGATAACTTCCTAACCTCTGCATTCGACCTCGCGTAACTTTTGCATCCTTTGCGACCTTGTCGATATTCTATTATCCTTTTTTCCCCTCCCACGAAGGATGATATCAAAATCGCCCTCTTCCTCTTGCCCAGAGAATTAAGAGTCTCTTGGATCGAAATGGGTGGCCAGAGGATTTACAATTAAATTAATGCTCTTATCGCCGAAAGTCTATTAAGAATCGTCAATTTGCTTCTGTCTGTCTAACCTACTTGAACATCAGGTGTTATCAGATGTTCTCGATCGAAGATGAATCGACGAGAGGAGCGTACATTGCAAATCAATTTAATCGAAACGGAAATATTATCTCGGCGGTATGCATTAATTGCGTGAGGTAGGCTCGTCGAAAGCGGCAGATAACTCGATTAAGAAACTCGTCCGCGTGTTTCGCAATATTCCTGTTGAGGAACAGCCTCGAGTGAGCCTTTCTTCCGCCCGACTATGGTCAAATTTCTTAATAGAATATTACGTACGTAGCTTGATGAAAGTTAACCAAATTACGAATCCGTCCTCTGTCGAGTTTTGTCTCGTTGGAATTTGAAGGGAAGATCCTGTCACGCGTTTCGAATCGAATTAACTCGATTTCCAAATCTACGACGGTTTGAACGGCAAATCTTGACACGTGCCACGAGACGGGATAAACCCACTTCGTAGAGTCGAGGCAACGAGGTTATCCTTATCGAGATTAACTCGATTTACCTCGGCATTGGAAGTTGCACCGACTTATTAGGAGATCTACAATGCAGACGCGCTCTCTCGTCTCTGTAGCCTCTCTTTCTCCGGTTCGTTACTGGCTCTTTCCTCGCGAAATCGATAAATTATGCATTCAATTATTCATGCTCGGTCGACATAATCATGCACGGTGGTTGACAAGATCCTTTACAACTACTCCTGCCTCTCCCCGTTTCTTTCGCTAGTCCAAGGTGAGTTCCGTCTACTCGAGCCGCTGTGTCGTGAGCCATTCTTACTTACTTCTACACTGTTGTCGACGATAATACGAGCTCATTGTTATTAATTTATGGTAAATATCGATACAGGGATATCGATAAAAATCAATCGTGGCTCGATCGGTTCGGTTTCGGAAACGCTCTGGGCTAGTTGGGCTCGTTCGCAAGAGCACGAGCATTGAAATCTCCGCGTCGAAGTCGAAAACGTTCTCTTTATCGCGTGATCCCGAACGATCAATTTAAAGATCGATTCGCATTGTTTAAAAGTTGGTTTCGAAGGAAAGGAAGAATTAAGAGAAAGATGCAGATGGATGAAATATACGCGTGAATAGGGGAGAGGCGAGCGAGAGAAGAGGAAGTAGTCGGTTGGTGCATGCTTGACGCGTTCTATCTCTCTCCCGTTCAAAGTTGGCGCAAGAGTACGTTTGTTCGGCCGGTTTCGGTTTTATTCGGTTCGATTCGGTACTGTCACCGTGGGCTCCCAGTGGGGATACACTTTCCCCACCACATTGGAGATAGGGAAGGCGCTCGAGAATGAAGAGTGGGGAATCGGCGCAAAGGTTCGGCGGAAGGTTCAATTGTTGGTCAACCATCGCGGAGAGTGGTTGCGCGTGATAGACGACTCGCACGATAGACGCGCGTGCTCCGTTTCGCGATCGGTGCGTGGCACACGGGAACTCGTGCATACGACATCGCGCTACCGACCACTGTGCGAGACGTGCAGCGAAAATCTAAACACGGAAATGCGTGCTACTAATCGCGGCAGTGACGTGGTGATTGGTTCGCCTTCGTTCGCGTTATCAGCGTGAGTAAACGCAGGCCGTGTAAACGCAAGTGACCGAAGAAGCGGAAAACCCACCTTCCCTTTTCTTTTCCAATTGCTCCCTTTCCATACATTCGCATACGGATTTATTATTTACGCAAGTATTTGTACCGGCTGTGAATTTCGCTACAAGTGAAAATATATAATATTATTCTTTTTTGTGTGACTTGTACGAGACTCGTGCGGCTGACCACCAACCATCATCGCTTCGGTCGTCACGCTCGGTCGTACGACCGAAACCATCGAAATTTTTGGATTATCGTGCGTCTTTGCCTTTCGTTCAGTTGACGCACCGCCGACCCGCCAGCGGCCATGACGGCGGACAGCATGTTTGAGACTACCAGCATCCCAGGGCATCTCGCTCCCACGCCCCAGAGACTGGAGAGGCTTCTCTCGAAACAGACCCTCGAGGAACTGTACGAGGTCGAGGAACAACCTTTCGCACGGTAAGTCCACTCGCGCTTCGCCTTGCTTTACCTTGCCACTCTTCTTCGCTTCTTCTCTCTTCGCCTCCCCTCGTCTACTCGGTATTCTATCTTCTCTCCTCAATCGCGGTAACCTCGTTACACAAAGAGATTATGCTTCCGACTCGGACCACCATTTTTCTAGCCCGTTCTTTTTTGAGATACGCAGCAGATTTGTAGACACGTATTTACATTCTCGCGAGGTCGTTGTATATAAATCGCTCGTCGTATTACGTCGTCTTAATTATGATTGTTTACAATAATCTTTCTCTCTCTCTCTCTCTCTCTTTGTTTTGTTTGGTTTTCGCATTCGAAATACTTTCCTTCGTAAATATGCTTTCTCGTTTCGCTCGTTTCGATGACTCACTAGGCGAACACCAACGTAAAAAGCTTCCAAGTAGGGGTCAAGCGTGAAAACAGAAAAGATATATCGAAAGAATTTTCGAATAGAGCCTAGACCACCCTCGACTCGGCCCTGAACACAATCGAAGAAAGAAAGTGCCCCTACCGCGCGAGATCGAGGTCGAGTCTTGGCCGTGCCTTTACTTTAGAACGCGATACTCGTTCACAGGAATCACCTCCTTTTCTTTTTTTTCACGCTTTTCCAAAAATCTCATTGTTCCTTGACAAAGTGTTCGGTTGGAAATTCGTTGCTTCGAAATTGTACAAGGACGGGAACCGTAGAATGTCCCGAATAGCTTCTCGATCGGCAAAGAGATCGTCGAAGAGAAATCCTCGAATCGGGTCGCACAGTCCTCCGTACATGACACCGTTAATTCGTCTCTAATATTCATCTTTTCGTCGAGAAAACTTCGTTACAATAATTCTTCCTTATTTGTAAAAAAAGAAAAAACAAACGAAATTATTATTCATTTATTTATATATACCGTTCCGATATCCATCGCGAACCACGATATAACAGCGATAGAATTTGAGAGAGCAAACAAGCGGATTAGATTAGCTGTTATCGCTGATATTTCGACAGTCACCAAGGCCGACAGATTTTGCAAAATCGCGTAACAATGAGACACGTGCGTGAGAGACGAAGTTACCGTTCTCGGGGCAAATTAATCACCAACACTCACGTGTATTCCGAATTCCATTGCGAAAGGAGAAAAATTTTTTTTTTCTTATATGCAAATATCGCGTAATCGTGACGCAACCTCTCTTACAATATATCGTTTCTTCTCAAGAAAATAGAAGAGGTGCGTAAGAAAATTTGAAAACAGTTGCCATTACGGCCGTCAATCGCGCATTCATCCTCGATTTGCTCGAGTGCAATCTCAATTCGTGGTCCTTTTGTTGGTGGAAGTGGGTTCGCTCGACGATATTCTCGTTGCACTCCGCGATAATGTAGGCCACCAGCTACGATGTTTGTTGTTATTAACATCGTATCAACATCGTTCCCGGTATTTACGTGTAATCCTCGATTGCACACATATCGCGATAGAAAAGATTAAATCGTGCGATTTTTCGAACGATAGGGAGAAAGAGACGCGTGATGAATTACAAAGACGCAATTAATATTTATCATTGAACGAACGAGTCGGGGTCTAGCGACGTAACTCTCGACAGTTCTTTCGCCATTTTCCATTGGTATTCTTCTAACGACCGGATACGTTCGATATATTCCTGAAAGATGTTAACCGTTGCAAAAGATTTATATAGCTATCAATCAGAATCGTGTGAAATAGCGAATTCACCTACCGCATTCGAAATTTATACGCGTTTTCGTATTTTTTTTTTTTATTATTATTATTATTGTTGGTGTTATTTACGATTCGTTTAAATAAGTAAAATTTTAATTTTCGTAACATCGATCTTTTCTGTATTTTCGATCTTATATTATCGTATATGAGTAGTAAGAAAATATTTAATTAAGAAATTTTATTTTTATCGAAGAAAAATTCAAGTATATTTTTCCGTAGATATTTTGAACGAAAATTTTTATTTTTACTTTTTTTTTTTTTTTTTTTTTTGCGTCGACGATATTGAATATAATCATAAAACCGTGTCAAAAATATTATTACAATTGTCTACAGTTGAAGAAATAAAAAAAAAAAAAAAAAAGGAACCAACGTACAAAGAATTAGAAAAGTCTTCTTGACGAAGTAAATGTTTAAATATCTGAAACCCGTCCCTTTTTACCCTCAATTGTTTGTTTCTACTTGCCAACATTACCAGAAGTATCAATTTTCAAACATTAGTTTTATTGCCCAGGCTATTAAAACATTAATTCTATTGCTATCCAATTTACTTTACCTCCATTAAAGAACAAAAGCCTTTCCTCTCCACGACATTGTAAATGGATGAATTCGTGGCGTGTCTCGCTTCGGAACATTGCGAATCGATGCGCATCTCGCTTCAGTTTCTACATTTTAAACGACTATACACACACACACACATATATATAATTCTAAAATACGCGAGAAACGTGTTTACCAATCCATGTGTTTTTCTCTGTCTAACCGCGGGCAAGAATCGATATTAATTGCTGGTACGTGTGATTCGAGGAAACGATCCTTTAAATTGTTTGACCAGCTCGTGATGTATGCGAAACCGCGATATAAACTCGTACGTGTTATTAAGGAAAGGAATGCAAACAAACCGATTGGCGATTCCTTGAAAAAGTTTTACGATTACGTAAGAGCACGCGGAGAAAATTGTACACAATTGGACGCGATAATTATTCAGATCGTTTTTCATTCCCGCCATTTTCTTTCTCCTCGTGTTGTTCGAAAAGCGTTCGAGCCGTCGAATGCGAACGGGATCTAGGTGTGTAGAGGTACATTATTCGAGAATCACCAGAGCGACGCCATAAACTTTCGCGAGAAAGGGGTCTCGGTATAAATATTATGATTATGACTGTATGTCGGACTATAGGGTGTGCGTGAACATAAATAGGAACGAAACGAAACGATCGAGCAATTAAACAGATTTTCCATATTCGTAATCGATATTTACCGCTTGCATCGCGCGTTTATTATTACCCCGTTTTCTTCCATACAACAACACTCGCTTCTAAGATTTTTCGTTAAATTCGTTCGCATTGCAAAATGTTTCTTTTCCTTGACGACGAATGAAATATTTATCGCGGTTAAAAAGAATTCGAGAAAGTTTGTTAATATTTCTTTCAAAAAATATTGAAATATTATATCAGCCAATCCCCTCCTCCCTCGCTGATATATTCCAAACAACTTCGAGTTATAA
Organism: Apis florea; assembly: GCF_048593485.1. NCBI lineage: Eukaryota > Metazoa > Arthropoda > Insecta > Hymenoptera > Apidae > Apis > Apis florea. The sequence goes on along the minus strand of NW_028256685.1, from coordinate 126,786 downwards.
CTGCGAGCAACATTGGCAACATTTCCTTTCGCTACAACCGAAACACAATCTAAATTTCTACTCGTTCACAATTCATTAACCGAGACATCCAAATAAATATATCTAATCCACTCAAACGGACGCTGTATATTATCACCTTTCGTTTATACGTTTCGTTTCGTCGCGGGTAGCAGTGGTTGCTGCACTTTGGAATAGGGATAAATTTCTCGGGCATGACTCACTGTCAAAGGCTAAGCGAATTTCTTTGCGCGGGAGAAAAACGGTAACCGATGAACCGCGACGGTTCGCCTCGTTTAAATCGTCGTCGTTAAATAAGAAGGGAATAGCTAATAGAAATATCATACGATATCGTGGACATTCTGTATCGACACACATCGTGGCAATTGTCGGCCGGGGAAGGAACAAGCGCGCAAAGGTTGTTAGGCAAGGTTGGAAAACGGTTGGAGCGGCATGTCGATTCGAGTTTTAACAAGCGGACGATCGGAACAAATTCAATCGGCAGAAAGATATTTCGTGGAGGGATGCTTTTTATGGTATTATGGGTCGCGTCTTAGAATACGCGGGGGAGGGGAGGGATCTCGCGCTGCAAAGCGGAGGAGAGCGAGAGAGAGAGAGAGAGAGAGAGAGTTTAGCGTGGGTTGAAAATAGCTTGTGGCCGGACTGAGAATGCAGAGACCGTCCGCTATGCACTTGCCACTCGATATTTATACCCTTATAATAGGCAGGTACGTTACGGCCTATCTTTGTCCCCGTGCGGGTCGTAGCAGCACGCCAACCATTTACCTGAAACAATGGATAAATGGATTATCGATTATTCGGCTCTATAAATGTATCGTTGCGTGCAAAAAATAAGAAAAGTGACGATCGACAGTGGTAGGGTGAAGAGGACCGATCGATTTCGATACCATTGAAATTATGCTGAAAGCTGTACGTATGAAATTGGGTTATCCAAATCCTCATTTATAGATATTGTAAAAATTAATACTTGGATACTTAGATTATTGCAACAATTTTTGCCAGAAGGTAGAATCTGATTAAGTATTTCACTCGGGAAGGGGGTTCTGAATGATCCTCTTCTCGCACGCAAGAAGGCACAATTATATTCGTGCGTGCATACAATTCCTCTGGAGCGTGAAATACGAAATGGCGGAATGATTCGGTTGAATCCTCTTCTGTTCGGTTTGCTCTGGTTGGAGCGGACGAGGTAACGTGACAGAAACGGGCATGCCATCTGGAAAGTAACGGTAACGGCACCTGCAATTAGTGCGACAGCCTACTCGTTCGAGTCTTGTTCGCGAGCTGGTCGTTGATGACCTTCCGTCGAGGGGGAAAAACGAGATCTCTCGGAACGTATCGGTTGGCTCGCTCTGGCTAGCAAAAGGACACTCCGTGTATCCGGTTTGCCGTATTCCCCGTGGCCTTTGTCCGCAACGGTTAAACACGCTCGCGTTCCGAGTAGCTCATCCAAGCTTTGAACTCTTGGCGTTTCACTTTTTAAAATCGACGAAAATTGCGACGAATTTCGAGTTGTCGATCTTCTTCCACGATTTTTCCTCACCCTCGATAAAGTTTCTGGATACAGCAGCTGTCTGGTGAGACGGGCAACAGCTGTGCCGCCTGCCGTGGTGCTTCCATTGGCTCGCGCCATTGAACGCGTCCTTTGCTTCTCTCGAGGATACCTACTTCCCGTGACGAGATGGTGTTTCGTTTTACTTAGCATAACAATGCTCCTCGTCTCCGAAAGAAATTCGAGCAACAGCTTCGGTTTTCCCTCTTATTTTCTTTCCGTTAAAAGAATTTCCACAAATTGAACAAACGATGGTTATTAATTAGTTCGTTCCATCTGTTCCGTCGCCGTGAGTCACAATCAGTCACGTTCGGTAAAATTCTAAAAGGCAGTTTTTAATGCGGCATTAAACATTACTAACATCCCCTACGCGCGATGGGGGCGATTATCGGCGATACAGATTCAGCGAATGATAAAACGGTCGTGGCATTCCGTGTCGAGGGTTCTCGAGCTTCCCGTCTCCTTAATTATATTTATCGGGTCGGTCGATCGGAACGGTCGGCGGAACGATCTCGGTTGGATCGTCACGGCCCCTCTCCCTTTCTCTCTCTCTCTCTCTCTCTCTAAGCGAGGAAAAAAGCTGCTTGATCTTCACGGGTGAGAAAATACGATGGTATGCCGCGCGCGCTAACATCAACGAACAAACGTTCCCTTCTTCTCAAGGTCGCTGTGATCATTGTCCGTCCGCTGGCGCGTTGCTCGCTCGTCCGATCGATAACTCTCTTCCCGTGGATCGTGTTCTACAACTCGGTGGAAGCCGCCCAGAGTCGCAGACGAGCCGTAACTCTTGAGAAATAACGAGAAATTCCAGCCATCGTTATTCACCGGTACCGTATTTAGACAGGCTGTGTGCCCGTTACAAAAGGGCCCACGAATACCAAGCGTTTGTGCTCGTTCTCTTTATAGAATAAAGATATCGTTACGCGAGGTCTGGGAGGGGGGGGAAAAAATTTCGAATCTCGATTTCTAACTCGCCGCGGCGAAACGTCGAAATCGAGATGAAATCGTTCTACATTTTCATGCGCGAAAAATGTGCGAGGAGAATTTATATTTTTTTATTATATTCTCGTACGGAAGGAAGGAATCGAGTAAATCTCGAACGAGCGATAAACGTCGCGCTTTTCTCTAGAATGATCTATGGGTCGGGAAGGACTGCGAGTTTTTTTTTGCGAGAAAACTGGTAGGAAAGGTGAAGGTATAGCGCTGTCGAGATATTACGACATGGACTAGCAGGGAGTCGAGCACGAGAGGAGAAGGGCGATCGTTGGCGATCGTTGGCGATCACGATGATCTATAGGTCACGATTTTCTCCTGCCGGACATTTTTCGCTGGAATACGTTGTTCCCTCGTGTCTGAAAAATATGTAAAAAGATAAAGAGGAAATAGTTTTCGTAAAATCGACTAAAATGATCGTAGCTTTTTCAGATTCGTAAATCGCTTGATTCAAAAAGAGAAACAATCAGTTTTTAGATTCATTAAAGTTAATAAAACCTTCTATTTTATTTTTCTTCCGGTATCTTTATTAAATATATCAAGGCATATCGTGTATCGCAACTACGTTTAAAATGCCGATGTATAATTTAAAATCAAGAGGCGAATTTGTACGGATGATATAGCAAAAGAGCGAAAAACAACGAAAAGAGAAATAGAAAAAGAAAAAGTGAGTGGCTTGTTCGTTAATATCGCATATACGACGACCTCGTTACTACAACGCGGTCGCTCCCCTTCGGTTTCCGTTCGGTTAACCGTAAATTACAACCACGACCGGTGTGTAACGAGCATAATGGCGACGGTAGCCGGGTGAAGGTCGGCCAACTCGAGCGAACGACGCAAACAACGATTCCGATCAACCGGCATTTCGTTTATTTCTCGCTAAAAAAAAAAAATCATTTCGGGTGCTTAAAATCGAAAAATCGATACCAAACTTTCTTATCTGATTATCTGATCATCGACTAGAGATCTTGTCTTTGTAGGATTTCGATTCTTTTTTCTTTCTATAATTTTTCTTTCTTTCGTTGCAATCGTCTTTTTAAAATTATTTCGAGTGCGTAGTCCATCCAGAAATCGTACGAAAGTATCTCGGTCTAACTATCCTGTTCGAAGGTGTCCTACTTCTCGAGCTACATACGTACATACATCCGATCATTGTGGTTCCGCGTATCCATTATGGCGTGCATTGGAAAAGGAATAACCTTGCCCGCATTTTCTATCGTGTCGCAAGATAATCATTTCGGCTCGCTGAGACAATCATTAAACCTATGCGGATACTATATCTAATTTTTTCGAATGTATTCGTATCTCAAAATGATCTCGATATTTACTTTTTGCCAAAAAATACGTAATATAAATTTCGATATAAACTTGAATAACCAATTGATTTTCGATAATTCGATAATTCATTTAATCGATTTTCAATCAAGTTTATCCATATTAAGTAAGATGCAATTAGATGAATGATCACGAAAACGAGATAGAGAATCTTTGTAATTATAGATTATTCCGTTATACGTGATCTGATAAAATAAATCTAAATCGAAAAATAATACGAATCAATTATACAGTTTATTATTCGAGATTTCGAGATTCGAATATATATCGAATGTATATACGAATATATATCGATTCGATGAATTTTATATTATTTTTTTCTTTATACGGAAAAACGTAATTATCGTATTAAGATTGTTATTCTCGCAACTTATACCTTTCTTTATCGCGTTTAAAAAACTTCGTTTTTCCTCCTCTTGAGGAAAAGACACAATGAAATGTCGAAATCTCGAATGGTCGACAAAAGAAAGGAGTGGAATAAACCGTTCTCTGATCGGCGCTCGACAAAGCCGATCACCCACGCCTCACAGGAATCCCAAGGGCGAATTCGTGTCTCTCGAATCACTTACACCAACCGCGGTCGATATAGTCCGGCGATATCGCTTTACCGGTATCCTTTCTCTCTCTCTCTCTTTCTCTCTCTCTGTCCCAGATTCGATGCTATACGATGCACACAGTACATGACTGTAAACATCAGGACCAGCTGTGCATGGCCCTTGTAACGCAATGCGGGTCAATCGATCGGGTATTGTGTTCGCGAAGCTTCTCCATGAATACACTCACTTCGATTGGAAGGCCGTTCGTCCATAACACTCGCGTTTACCTTTGGTACGCGTTAATTAACGGAAATTTACGAAATCATCCACGACACTCGCCACGCTCACAACGACGACAGCAACGAATACGTAATTGTCTAAGTATGTAGGCCAGGTGAACTCTCGTGGAAGACTATGACTAGATCGATGACGAATGCACTTATGCGCGATAACGAAACTTCGGCCCCGGAATCTCCATTGGCTCGTTCAAGGCTCTTCGTTTCGGCGTTATGCCAATGACGTCAGCCGCGTGAAAGTTTCACGCGTAACTCGTATTGCAATTAAATAGCGTCGTTCAAGCCTGCGCATGCGCCTTGGTAAAATAATCCGTGTCGGTAAGAAGGGTCGCGCTAAGTCGAAGTGTCATGGCCGCTTTTTCCGCAGAGGAAACGAACTCGCGCAAATTTTTCACGATTCCGCGACTTGTGGCAAATATCACGTTCGAGTTGAGATTCCGTTCGAGACGAGAAGTCACCGTGACGGAGATACGGAGTGCGCGCAACGCTATATTTGGAAGTGGTTGCAAGGATTTTCGCAATTCTTCGGTACACGTACACGTGGCTGGTGCACCGCGACCGCGGTCGTGAAAGGTGCGCCGTGAAAAGTTTACGCGTTGTTCGAGGCACGGCCTTTTCAAGCCTAGCAACAGAAACACATCGGTCGTCAGCTGAAACACGAGAATTCGTTCCCCTCGACACGCACATTCTTCGTTCCAGGGACTGACAGCTGACGAGCCAGTCTGTGCACGTTTCTCGCACGCAATCACCGGCTTGTGCACGGTTTCCCTCCGCCCCGCCATTCCTGCGACTTAAATAATCCCGAAGGTTGTTTCGTATCGCGGTCTCGCTTTTACTACTGCGCTTATTGTACGTTAATCCAAAAAGAGGAAAAAATAAGTATGTATGGGGAATAAAACTTGCATTTATATCCACGTCGAGATTCTTTTCTCTCGAAGGAATGTAAGGTGAAACGCGTAAAAACTGCAGTCACACCTGTGGTGTCTCTATAGCTATGACACGAGATATTACATTCCGTTGTAAGTACACCGCATTCCGAGAGAAAGGACGGCAAACTTGTAGGAAATAAACGTGTATATCGATACGTGGGCGTGGACTCGTCGTAAAAGAGTGGATTTCATCCATATTTTCTTCGTCTATTTTTTTTCTCGCAAACTAGTGCGAATGGTGTCGCTCATGCTCGTAACGGACATAAAATACAGTTCTGTGATAGTTAGATATATACGCGAGGCTATTCGAACTCGGCTGTGACTGCGCCAGACATATTTTTATTTGCCCAGTTAGCGTCAAATATCGTGGACAGATGTGGTCGATTATTTTACTCGATTTATCATTCTCTTCGCATATCGACGATAGGAAAGAATAGTGGCAATCGAATCGAAATATGACAGTATCTCGTTTCACGTCAGCGAATTTTTCGATCCGACTCGGAAAGCGGAAATTTTATCTTGATATTTTGGAATATCATGGAGAGAAATCGATTCGATCTCGAAATCGATTTATTTCATCGCCTTCACTCGATTAACGATTGTGCACCATTCGAACTTCTTACCATCGATCTCGTATGTATTTCTGTATATATTTCTTCTCAATATTTTTATTACTTTTATCGAACGATGAAAAGAAGTTTAAAGAAAAGAATGATCGAAGAAAAGAAAGGAAGAGAAAATATACGAAGTCAATCACGAAAGTAGATCGGAAACGGACAGTCGACCCGTTAACGAAAGGTCTGCATAGCCCAAACACGATGACACGAACCGTCTAACTGTCGCTTCCTCGTTCGTAAGCCTTTGTCGTGCTCGTTCGCGAGATTGGGACGTGTCCTCGTTTCTCCTCAACTTCTTCCTCGAAATCAATCCATCTTGGCATTTCCTCTTCCGATAGCGAAGACGAATACTTCCGTGATTATATTAACGAGCAAACACAACAACTCAACCTCCTTTTCACGCGTAATTGTATTATGTTAAGCCTTTTCGAGTGTTATTCTATCTCGACTTTCGTTCGATGTTGTTTTTTCAACGATCGATAAGTACACGATGAAAGGTGGGTGTCCGTGCAGACGCGTGTTCAGCGTGTGTACGGAATATTTTTATGTGGGATGGTTGGTGATGACCCAAATGCCGTGAAATGATCGCGTGGGACGTTCGACGGTCTTTCTTTCGATTCCATACGCTCGACTAATTATGATTCTTCGTAATTATCGGCTTCTTCACCCCGTGAATGTCATTTTTCGACGTTAACCACGATGCTTTCCCCTCGAAACCTGCAATTTTTTTTTTTTTTTAACTTTTACGCACCTGTTGCACAGTTTTCACTTTTTCACCGTTTATATATCGCGTTTATGTTTATTCATGTTTTCTCCATTGTGGGTAAATTCAGATATTTCTATCACGTTTGATGGATTAAAATTCATGAATTTTTTTTTGAATTCCGATAAAAACAACATTTGAATTCTAATCTTTTTAAATTTTATTTCATTTCGTTGTTATTAATTTTCATGTATCAATACGATTCGAAAATGTGGCAAACACGGATAAGTCGATTCTGGATCACGTTTAGTTAGCACAGTTTTCTCTTCGAGACGGTGAACGTTGTCGAGGCCGTAGACGTGGCGCCGATTTAAACGTTCCTCCGTTCCGCTCGAGCTGAAAGCCGCGCACTGTTGCTCGCCAACGTCTCGAGCCTCGATCTCTGCGGTCCATTGCAAAATAAGTACGATGTGTACGAGTTGCTAGTTCATTCTCTCGAGAGAAACGCGATTCGAAAAGGAGAGCTACAGATGCAGGTAGCAATGGGATTAAATTAAATGTGTTATTAAATCCGATGCACTCATTTATCGAATATTAATGAACTAGTAAGAAATAATAATTTGTTTTAGTATTTCAATTTTCATAGATTAATTTCGAAATGATACTTGCCAAATTTATTTATAAATATTTAGAACGAATTGAATTCACTGAATTCTCACAATAAATTTTGAGAAATTATTTGTAAAAACTGTTCAAAAAACAATATTTTCAAACTAAAAAAAAAAAAATAATAATTTTAATTTAATCGTACATTTCAAAAATAACTAACTTCCAATAGATATTTATCAAGTCACGAATTCGTCACGTTTTTTATATATAATTCAAGAAATAGCACAATGATTTCTAACAACTCATTATCAAACAACTCGATTCAAATTTTATCTATCAATGTTCTGGAAATACTCGCGCAAAATTCAAAAATTCTACTCAAAAAAGTATCTCCTCCTTGTTCACAATAAATTCGAATCTCGAATCAACGAATCTTCCAATTGTTCGCGATGGGCTTTTGATCCCATCACTAAAATACGAGCAGACCTTCCGATTTTGTTTCCAAATACTTTTTTCGCTTCTCCTTTACTCGCATAATCGTCCCCGATCTTCCATCCTACTCGCGATACGCTTAGACCCAACACTAGACTGCACGAATAAACTGCAGAGACACAGACGAGCAACAACGAATCGCGACCCGACTAATATCCGCTTAATCGAATCGCCTCTTACCTTCCACGCGTCCTTGCGTAAGCGGCTCGACGACGGTCTTTGTCCTTGTTATTGTGTCATCGCGAGTAATGGGTACGATAGGCCGCTTCTCGGGCAAGAGGCGTGAGCGGTTGGCTGTTGTATCTACCGGTGTGGAAACTACGTTTAAAAGGCAGCCTCGAAAGCGCCACGTGGGCGCTCACCTTCGATCGGCTCGGCTCTGCGCGTCACAAACATTATCCACGTGAGAAAATTTCACGGTATTTCGGTGTACGCCGCGCGTTACTAATCGCGCGTAGGTTTTAATTGGGCTGTGTATATGCGCCGTGCTTGTTCCACGCGTGTCACGTGGGTGAAACGGCACCTATCCTTCGCTTCTCTTTGTTCTCTATTCGAACGGTTTATCTTTGCTCTTTCGCGACGCGGATCCTCGATTTTTTTTTTTTTCTTTTACGTTTAATCTTTCTCGGTGAAAAATATTCGATCACTTTTTAACGCAAGATCGATATATTTGAAATATTCGATTGCTAGATTGAATGCTTAGTTTGGATATTTTTTTGTATATCACGCGCACGGATTATTGTGTATTCGTAAGTGCACGAACAAAAATCGTTAAATTATAATATAAGATACACATACTTTGTTTTTTAATAAAAAATTTTCAAATAATTTAAGTTTTTTTTTTCTAATTTTAGAAGGATTAATTTATTAAAAATTTATGGAAAAATTGTGATTCGAAAGATTTTCAAAGATATAAAAATCTATGAATTTGAGAAGAAACGATCGAATATTTTTCCTTCAAAGGTCGTATAACGATCAGGAAACGAAACAGGGTTCGCTGATCAACCCTGTCCTAGCCGCAGCTCTACAAACCTAGATTCCCAACCCGAGAGTTGGCGCGAATATCGAGTGGATTAAAAAAGCGAAGCCAAACCAGTCCTCCCTGTCGTGAAACTTTTCTCGGTTCTGCGCTCGAACGCCGCGAAATCGGCATATAAACGGCCTTCGACCAGGGGGAGAGGAATTCTCAAACGAATCGAGGAGTGAAATTTTACCGCCTTTCACCGTTTGCATGCCTTTTCGATCGAACCTGACATCGCTGTCTCTCACTCTGCCCCCCCTTTCTCACTGCCCCCACGGTTTACGTCTTGTAACCACCACCACCACCACCACCTCGTTTGTCCACGGAACAACACTCGCATTTTTGCGGTGGATGCGTCACAGCATCTCTCGGTGGCACGCGTTCTAACGTCACGAAATCGCAAAAACTGCCCCGGATACATGGGATTCTCAGAGCAGGAACAGCGTTGGGACGTGATACCGGGCTATTTTTGGAATCGTTTGCTTGTTTCGATCGAACATATCCTGTTCGACGAGCAAACGTTATTTCCCAGATTGTATTTTTATATCACAACTCCTCTTTGTTCGCTTGCTCATTCAGGAAATAAGCTTGATCGTTGGTATCATTGCTTCGTTGTGTATCGATAAATAATAAAATATTAGATATTTGATGTCGTTTTCAAGAAGACTTGCCTTACAATCAAGTCACGATACACGAAAGCTAAACTATCGAGGATCCTCTTAAAAAACTGATGTTATACGATTTTTAATTCGAGTAAAAAATAGCGGAATCAAGTACTCGATTTGTTGGTTGTTCATTCATAATGCGGCCGTGTTCGATTCACCTTATTTGGGAGAAGATTCTTGGGGGCCGTTTGACGCTTGTAAAGGTGCGCGAGTCCGAAGCTAAATTTAAAGATCGAAAGGTTTGGTGGTCTCTCTTCCACCTCGGCTCGCTTCCAGATTCGCCGGGCGAATGCACGAGTATACAAATATATCGCAGGCGGCGTGCACATACGCGTTCCCCCGTGCATTCCTCAAGAGTGAGCGTTGTATTATCAACTGGCGCCGCCGCTCTTTCCATGCTCTCAGGAAATACCGTGGACGAAAAAACGAGGTTCGTTTTCGCGAGGTTCCGTTCTCCATTAACTTTTCCCTCTTCCACGACCATCCTCCATTACAAGTTTTTCATACCGAAGATTTATTCATAGTAAGAACGAGAAATGATAGTTCGATTCTTATATATAGAATCTTGTACTCGATTATATTTGAAAGTTAAAAACAAATCGGATGTATTTACAAGTAGTTCGTGATTTATTCCTCGTTTATTCCTCTACTTGCTTGCCATATTGACGAATAATAATTGGTTCACGATACAATTAAATTAAGAGGAATAATACGATTTTTATGAGCGAGCCGGATCCTCGTTTCTTTTTCCATTAGCTGGAAAGGAATAATAATATAATCGGTATATACGATCAATATCGAATGTTCATGGTACGTGCTAAAATATATACATATTTTCTCTGTACGAATAATTTTAGAATATATATTTTAGTTGGAATCGTTAATGTCGATTGATTGGAAGTACACAGTGGTTATCGGTTGATAATTGTCGAATCTACGAGCCTTGAACGCGAGCCGCGAGGTAATCGTCGTGTGTCTCGATTTGTTAACGATAACAACGACAAAAAAAATTGTTAAAAAATCGAGGATAATCGGAAAATTGTTAGACGAGGAAACGATACGGGGAAGAAGGATGAAGAGACAGACGGTTTGGAAAAGTGTGTCGTGTGCGAGTTTTAGAGCGAACATCGATGAAGAGCGAAATTCAAACGAGATGGCTGGTCAATGGCTGAAAGAGAGGGCATGCCTGAAAGAGGATATAAGCGATGTACAACGCTGCAGGAAGTAGGTAGTGAATCGCGGCTGTAATAAAACGGAACTCGTTTTCTGACCTCTGGCCATTTAATCGCCACGGTGAATTTCGCCTTGGACAGAGGACTTGTGTGTATATGTGCGTGTGTTGATCATGTCAAAACTGATGGTATCTTACAAGCATTCACAATTCGATGCTTTTTTGAAATGAAATTATCATTCGTTTAAAGAGAAACTTTGTGCAACTATTATTCTTTTAGATATTCTTCGTTCCACCTTCTACGAAGAAGAGGTTACCCAAATGATTATTAGTTAATTTTAGGAAAATAACGATTGCAAGTTATAATATATTTATAGCACGTAGTAACCGAAACGAATGCGATTCGCTCTCAGAAAATTTGAGGTTAGAAAAGTAGCGTCAATGTCAGCCAGCAATTCGAAACTATATAATAAATGACATTTCTTCGTAATTTTTCTTCGCTTGTTGGTTTTTTCTTCTTCTAATTAAAAATAAATATGGAATATAAAACAAACTTTGATCCGAATGGCCATGATGGTCCAGGATTCAGAAAATGTTTTTTTATTATTATATATATATATTATAATTAGTATCCTTTTCTTATTAATTAATTCACCACTTTTCATATAATAACGATTTACTGTGATAACTCGAGAGAAAGACGAAACAAGTTGCGATACAATAATTCAATTCGATTATCTCACCAAGTGTTCGGTATCAGAGTTGTAACAATAAAAAAGTTCTAAAATCTATAAATTGCACGAACGTTCCACGAATCTTGGAACGACGAATTACCAGGCGCGCTAATTTTACGAGGATTCGAGCCGCATAGCATTCGAATCTCTCGTCGACTCGCTTTCGCGTTTCAAGAACTTCGAAACGAGTTTCCCCGGTAAAACGTCTATTCGTGTATCGCGTTCACGTTGCAAATTGCGAGGAACAAGTGGCGCACGCGAAGGGGCCTAGGCAAAACCGAAAGGGAATGAGTTTTTAACAGTCGCGGTAAAAGCGTTTGTGGCCCTTTCTCCTTTCGAGGAAGCCGTTCCGGCCAACAAAAATCCCGAGGGGATTTCATCTTTTGTCGGTGAAATTTCTCGTCGATAGAACGCTCGTCCAGTTCTCTACGATAGCCTTTACCCCCCGTAAAAGTCCGTTTATCATGAGTAATCCCTACGGAATTTCGCTTCGAAAAGTGGCTTTCCTGCGAAACGGCTGTCCGCCGGCGATCCTCGTCAAACTCGAACCGCGCATGCGCTCTTCTAAAGCCCCCCTCCTTCCCCCCCCCTCCCTCGTTTCCTTTCTTCCATGGACACTGGGCGCTGCAACGTTTACTGGAACACGGCCAAAAGGAAGGAAAAACCCTTCATCCTTTCATCCACGTTTTCAAAGACTCGTGTAATATTCGTGGAAGCCCGCTTTGTGACGCGCCAAAACTTTTTTTCGGCCAAAAACGCCGTGAATCCCCTAGACCGGAAGATGAAAGACTGGCCGACCGTTCGCTCGCTTCGCTGTGGCGGCCTCTCCCCTCCCCAAGTCCCTTTCCCAATTGGAATCCCCAATTGCTCCTACGCTCGAGTCCCTAGACGACAGTCCTTCTCGATCATCGCTCGATCTTGGCCAGAGAAACACCGATAATGCGAGTAACCTTCATCCGGTGGACCGTTACTCTGCCCTGTCGGGCCCGCCGGCTACGGTTATCCAGGTCTCTGGGTCCCCCGATCGTCGCGACACAGAGGTGAGGACGACGTCTCGAGATCCTCCTTCTCCGCACACCTACTCTCTTACATCTTCGAGCACACCTCGAATCTCGCTGAATCGTTTCCTCGAGAAAAGAGAGAGAGAGAGAGAGAGAGAGAGAGAGAGAGAGAGAGAGAGAGAGAGAGAGAGACGTTGCGAGGCGAAATTCCATGGCGAATAGGGAAAATCCAAGGTACTTCCGATTCGGTTCGAGGTCAGAATCGGCTGGAGATGCGTGGCGAAGGCTTCGATGCCTTCTCGCGTGACCGCCGGTGTTCCGCAAGTAGGCCACGTGCAAAGTAGGCCTCCTCATCTCACCTTTTCCATCCTCCGTCTGTCTCGTTTCGACCGATCGAGTGCGTGGCCATAAATACGTTACATTACGGGCGAAATACTCGAGCGAGCGAATTAAGTTTTGTTAAGTTAAGGTTCAAGGGTTAGATCGAGAATCGTTTCTGATGCATCGACTGGTAGCCTCGATATCGAATATAGCGATTGCTCATAGCCTCGTTGCAAAATTTAATTTGTTGTTGAATTGTATGTATATATATATTATAAAATGTTATCGAACATTTTTTAACGAGTTTTTCAAATAAATATTCGGGACGAAAATATCGATATTTTTTTATTACATACCTCGACTTTCATTTCTCGACTAAATTTGAGCACAGTTCGATAAAGTGAGATGAAAGTAAGATACGTTATAAATATAGATACTAGACTAGAGAAATCGAGATGCAGTGTGCCGATGTTTGTATAAGATTCGCAAGAAAATTCGGATTTTATATTTCTTTAACACTGCGATCATATATCGAGTTATTCTTCATTATTTGATACGGAACATTTACACATCGATGATGTATGATGATATATGGGATACGCAGCTAATGTTCTCGGTCGTAGATATAGCCATAGATTCGAAATGTCACGTAAGTAATCGTATCGACCATGGTTCTCGAAGGAGGCCGACTCGGATCGACGACTGCCTTTCTCGGTTTCGTCACATATATATCGTTACCAATCTCGCGTCACGACGCGGGATACGCGAATTCGTGCGTGGGTTCCGCGATACTGGCCGAAACTCGTCGATCGTGCCGCCAAGAACTGTCCAATTACCGTGACCGAAGCACGGTATTAATGAGATCATGTCTCTGCGGCGAGCAACCAGTTTTGAAAGCTGCTTGATTTATAGTCTCGGTTTCCTTCGAAACGCGATTAGGTATCGCCGATACTAACCTGCGAACGACAACCCTTCTACTACAGGATCTCGCCTGTTGTGCTCGTGAACGACCTTATTTCGATAACTTGCGACACTTTGGGTCGTGACGTTTTTACGAAATACCTTGAAATCGCTCGTAAATCACGCTTTACTTCTTTAATTCTCAATTGTCGTTCGAGATTGCAAATTCAATGTTGCGTTAAATTTAGCAGATCGGAGAGGTTTCGTTTCCTTGAAAATGCAAAATAGCAATGTTTGGTATTGATGTGAGCAGCACATATTATCGAGGACAAATTGTGACATTGAATATAATGGTTAATCGAAGGAATCGCGGTTTTACGAATTAGTCATTTCTATCGTGCAGTTCATCATGTTGTGCACACAGTGATGGGAATATAAATAGGAATAATTTTTAACTTGTATTTATGTAAAAACTAAGTAAGAATTTTTATATTTTTGGATATGTAAATATGTAAAATGAAGAAACGAAATTTTTTAGTAGGTTAATTAGTAATAGAATTAATTGAATTAGAAAAAAGAACTTTCCTATTTATATATTTATACTGTATATAGATGCCTGTTAAATCTTTTAATTTTAATTATAATTTTTAGTGGATTTAGATAATTCTAATGATTGCAATTTATTTCAACTGAAAAATATTAAATCAGAAATACATATATCATATAATGATATTCTGTACTTACATTACACATTCTCTCGATATAAATGATGATAAATCGACGAAAAAGGAACAAATAAAAGTACGTGAAGTATTTAGAGATGCGAATGATCTATAATAATAGCCATTGAATTCGTAAACAAAGCGTATTCGAGTCTGGAACTATTCGAGAATCGAAATCGATTGAAACCTCGCTGTTGATCATGGATTTTTTATGAGCGATGTTGAATTAACGATCGATCGCCAAGGTTTGAGAATTTTAATTATTCGTTGAATATTATGCACACATTCTGACTTCTGTGAAAATGTTTCACATATCGGGAAATGGACGTGACTTTCGCTTCCTAGAATCAAAAACAGATGCAATGTAATACGCGTACGTTCTGCGTTGCATCACGTAGTATTAGAATCGATACCCCAGTATTGAATCTACAAGTTTTAGATACTTGGTATCATTTTTCACTAAGATAATATCAAACCAATATTATATCGAATCAAAAATCTAGCTCACAAAGTTAGTTTTAGAAGATATTTGTTAATATTTTATAATTAGAATAAAAAATCAAAAGTAAAAGTCAATAAAAAGAATAGACATAACTAAAAAAAAAAAAACGAGATAGATGCAACAAGAAACAGTCATAAATGTTTTGTAAATATCGAAGTAAAGTATTAAACGATAAAGTTTCTGATTCGATATTGTATTGATTTAATATAGTTTTATAAAAGATATCGTTATAAAAAAATAATATCAAGTTATCTAAAACATTAATACCTAACCTCTTACTAAGTAAATATTTTTGTATCGAATCATCGATTTGAATATTGTAAAATATCGATTCAACCCACTAACCTCACAATGTCCACGTAATATTTCTCGTAACTGATGATACTTCTCAGAAAGGCGGAAGTTTGGCCTTTGAATCGAAGTTTCCAAAGATGCGTCATATTCATATACGATGAAGGGAGCATAAATGAAGAAACGAGGGAGAACTGAAAAACGCAGGAGCAGGTTAGTGGCTCGGTTGAGTCATGAACACGACCAGTCGAAACGACGTTTCGCCACGCATCGTGCGTGCAGGTTGTACACAGAGGGCTTACCAAACGATACGTATCTATGCTCGAGCGGCTGAGTCACGTGGGAAGCATGCGTGAAGCTATTCCTCGGCAGGTTCGGTGCTTACCCTTACACCCGCCCTCTTCCTTCCCTCGCCATTCTCTCTTTTCCTTTCTTCGTTTCCTCCCGCTGTTTCCAAGCGAACAAGCGAACCGAGGAACGAGGCAACGAATCGCGCCTCGCCTCTGCACATCACATCAATCGAATTACTAGAAATTGATTTCAATGTATCGATCTTGCCCGTAATCTATGCATCAGACGTTGATCGATCTTACCAATTGAATTGCATTCATTAACGACTCATGCAAGACCGCGAACACGATTTCGTCTCACTGCACAGAAGCTGTGTGAAGTTCCAACCTTATCCGTTGTTTAATGCGCAACTAAACTTAATGCGTTTGGTTGATAATTATTATCCACTTAATTATTGAAAAATAACAAGAACAAAATTCGATCGACTCTCACGTTTCTCACGTTCTCGCACACTTCCGCCATATTGTAGTTGGACTAGAGTTGCGACTATCGATTATCGACATTTAATCGATATTCAGCTTTTGATATATCGATATTGTTAACGAATAGAAATAAATAATAAGTTATTATTTTTTTCTTATTGATTATTATTAAGATACATAAAAATGCTATTTGTAATAAAACTTGCAGTAAAAATAAATTTTATTGAAAAATTATATTAAGCTATTTCTAATCCATTTATATTGGTATCTTAATGATATTTTAAATATATCAAAAAAAGCAATGAAATATCGTTAATTCGTGAATAATCGTTAACAATATCTTTAAAAATAGGATTCTAATTATTAACATCTGCTATCGACATTTTGACGATATTATCGACATATCGAGTTATCGACAACATATCAATATTATCGATATTCGAAGGATTCAAAAACCAATTACTATAACTAACTTATTAGTCCTGAAATCTCTTTATTGTTTAAATTTTTGATCGACAAATCAATTAAATAACTATATATTTATATGCACAATCAATAGTTTAGTATTAATTTTATTGATAACGGTATCGACAGTCACGATTCTAACGATTTAAACAATGTTAAGAGGATTGGTGCTAAGAAATTGAAGTAACTTTGAGGTCTTCCAAGAAACCACTGCGAAAAACCTGTATTCTCACCATGTCTGCCTTGAAAAGGCGGCACAAACAATCCGTTGGTAGTAGCGGCACTGCGTCTTAGTTTGTCCTAAGTGGACGAATCGCTTCGGGCAATTGGAAGCTATACCTCGGAGCGACCAACTTAAATTACAAGTTGCGCATGCAGAGATTTCGATGCAACGGTTCAATTGGCGGCATTATGTAAATATTTTACTAGGGAGGATGGAATTAGAAGTCTGAACGGATCTCGACGCAATAATAAGAGCATTCCAATTAAGTGTAGGAAAAGAGCAATCTCGAACATGAAATCGCGAATATCCAATAACGTTAATCGGGTAATGAAAAGAAAATTTATCTTGTTACATAGTGCGGGATATAAAACAGAGGAAGTATTTGAGAAACGTGTCACACGTCGTAGTCTTGATAGAAATGATTCATTATTCATTCAATTGTAAATTACCTATCTATTGGTCTCCGTATGTACCAACATATGAATAGTAGAGAATCGACACGAGTTGTCGTTTTCCGCGAAAAACCATCGACAAAAAACCGTGTCGAGCGATTTCTCGGAATAAGGCGTCGACCAGTCTGGTTCTTTGGAAGTTGATGGCAGTTGTAGAAACGATTTTGTCATTACCACGGTCTCGAACTCACGAGCACAATGCCGTGAAATGATTTGCACTTGAATACCAGGTCTCATCCGTTTTCAGACCGGATGCAGGTCCCGCCTTGCCCCGGATGCGGTCCCTTTGCCGCATGGACGCTCTCGTTCGTCTCGTTCAACCATTTCGTTTCGTCAAACTTCCATTTCTGTTATCTTTTTTTTTTTCTTCTTTTCTTTTCTTTCTCGAGAACTCGGCCAATCTTGATCGAAAGGATCGCGATAAATTGGATTCAGGTTTTCGTTACTTCTGCTCTTTCGACCATTTCGCATTGGCCATTTGCTTTCCTCTCTTAAACCGAAACGCGACGTGAAACGCGCCCACGCGTCTCACACACACAAATACCCTACGTATCCTTTCATTTTTCACCCGAGCTATAAATCACGACCACCTCGGCCTCTCGAGTTAATCGTTCATTCGGAAAACTCATTAAGTCCCTCGTGAACGACTTATCTCCGCCAATAATTATGACGTTAATAACCTCGCCACTTTATTGTCCGCCTTCTTCAAGTCGCAACATGTGGCCAATATTTTTATTCGAACGTTCCGCGAAAACCGCGCTTGCGCCGTGTTGTTAAGCATATTTTCCTCGTGGAAAACATTCGAATATTTTATAATATCGAATCGAACAAAATTATTCGCAAGAGATTTGACGAACAAGTGTCGAATGAAAAGCAGCTTTCGTTTTTCATTTACCAACTTTACAAGGGTCGTTAATTTTTTCGCACAACTTTACCCGATTCAATTCTCTCTCAATTTTCTCGTCTAGCGAGCACACGATCGTTTTCGCCGCGAGTTCACACGCAAGTGCATTCTAATCGTGAAGGAAAGAAGCACAGGTTCTTCGAAGAAGCCAGAAGAATGATAAATTATAATACTGAAGTAGCGAGTGGAAGAAAACACGAGGAGTATCGGCGAAGCAATTAAAGTCAAGTTAAAGCAATAAATCGAAACGGCGATACGGGGAACTCGCGATGCACGGCAAAATATAGTGGATTCATCAGGAAAGAAGCTATCACGGCTAACGGTTGATAGATGCAACTTCCAAGAATAGAACGTCCTTAAGGTGGCTACGCTTGACCCATCTGGAATACTACCATTTGCTTTTCATTCTGGTTTCCTCATCGAGAACGTGTGAAAGAATCGCTTGTTCTCACGTCGCGATAAAAATGAGGAGAGAGAGAGGGGGGGGAGAGAGAGAGAGAGGGAGGGAGAGAGAAAGGAAAAAACGAAAAATGAAAAAACAAACTGTAACTAAAGTTTACACGTATTTTTATAGAGTTACGCGTCATGCATTATGCATACAGCTAATTTTATTTTGACGCGCGTCATAAACACTCGGTACCAACTCGGATAGATTATCGTCGTCTCGTTTCACGATAACTCGAATCGAAAGCGGCGAGAAATGACACGCTTTCTGGGAACAAATTGCGATCGAACGATACAACGACGATAGCAAGGATAAAGCGAGCCTCCTCTCGAGCCCTCGTTACTGCTTTGACCACGATGCAAGTGTATCTCTCCCCTCCCCTCCCCTCCCCATTATGATCCTAATTGCGCGCGCAACGAACGCTTGTAAAATAATCAAAGATGGCCGCGTCCATGAAGCTTTCCTTCGTGATTAAGTTGCGTTTCGACGTGGCACGGGGCCACGGAACGCGGAATTTTTGCCGATTGTTTTGCGGAACGGCCTCGAATCAGTGGTAATTGATAACCGGTTTCTCTCGAGCTGGCTCCCTCTCTCGTGTCGGGGGTATCGAGACGACGCGCTCCTCCTTAATGAATTCACCTGATTGGACGCGTATCTTTCATCGCGTAGATGCTCGAAATGTTTGCGAATTACGAGCAAGAGAAAAACGAGAATCTCCGTCGATCTCCACGGAGAGGGGAAGAGGCGGTGTTTGAGGAAGGGCGCGTTACGCGGTGAAACGTGTCTCGAACGCGGCCGCATTCGTGTTTAGAACAATAAAGAAAATGGCAAAGCGCGCGCGATACAAAAACGGCTAGCGGATTCGCAGTTAAGCGTCGTCTAAGATAATTGCGACACGCTTAAGTACTTGTCACAATTTCACGTGGTCGCCGGCTTTCGCTGGCAACGATGAAAACCGGCAACCGAGCGAGAGAGAGAGAGAGACAGAGGGAGGGGGAAGAAGGTAATAATCGTTAGTCTCTCTCTGCAAAGCGACGTTACGTCACACGGCCGAGTTTCTACCCGTTTAACGACGATTGCTCCGACTATTCCGCGATCGATGCCCCCACTCCCCACACCTTATTCCCCGCTTCTTTCTCCACGGATACGAAATCGAGTTAATTTCGCCCGTCATTTCCATTAGAAAATAACACGCACGCCTCGCAGGATTAACTCGATCGACCTCGCTCGCTCCATCATCGTCCACTGACAATTTTCGACCACCATCGATCGAGCGTACAATTGGACTTGGCTTGCTTTTCGCTACGGTTCATTCCCCTTTCCAGGAATCAAAGTCCATTCGTAATTGGTTTACGAATAATCGTAAGCTCCATCGATCGATTGGCACACTTTCCTTCTTTTTTTTTTTTTTTTTTTTTTTTTTTTTTGCGAAGAAACACACACGCGTTTGCATTTTATTAGGCGTTTGGCGTAAATGGAAAAAGGAAAGAAAAGGGGAAAGGTGGAAAGAATCGGTGGTCGTTAAAGCGTCCTAGGGGAAGCAACAACACGGTTCTCGCCGCGTTTCTCTCGCATACGGCTACCCGTGGTGGCTGCTATCGCGAATATATATCCGTCGCACGTAAAGAAGAAATAAATTCCCAGCGGGCCGTAAAGAAATCCGTACCGAAGGCGTGCACCATCGGCTTGGTAGCTCGCCAACGAGGTTAGTGGGATTTGAGATTTTCGATAGCTCCTTCCTACACGTATACGGCCGTAACGTGTCGAGAGTCGAGGATAAACCGGCGTTCTCCTCTCGCGTGGACGCGTTCCTCCTCGTGTGCACGGGAATGCTCGATCGTGTGTCTCCTCCTCGGACTTCTGCCTCTGCTTCCCGTCGTCGCGTCGAAACCAAGAGAACGAGCCAACGGGCTTCTTCCTCCCTTCTTCCTCTCTCGGCTAATTTGCATGTGACTCGCGCGACCGAGTTCGATGCACCAAACCTTGCAGCCTTCGCGGATGCTTTATCGCTCGAAGGAGAAAACGAGAGGCGTTTGACCGACCGCCTATTTTTTTTTTTTTTTCCTTTTCTTTTCGTTTCTCTCACAATTTCTCGCCACTTAACGATAAATTTTTCGTTTGTGTTCCAGGTACGTATCGCCACGGCTTGTACTTGTATTTGTACACCGAAGATACCGTAACAGGGTTCCCCATTGTGAGAAGGTAACCTAAGAGATTAGTCAGTCGAGGCTGATAACGCGTTATCACTGCGCGGAAGGCGTCGAGAGATTGTTACACGATTATCTGTGTGGCAAGCAGTGAAAGGTTACAAAAATGAAAAATCCCTCCCCCTCTCCATTCTTTGTTATTTTCACATTCTGATGTAATAACGTCAGTGGGTGTTTAATTTATATTATTAGTCCATTTCTGGCAACGGTATCTCGCAAGGACGCTGAGTCGACAGAAAGTCTCTGCGATTCCAGAGTCATCGTGGCTTGCGTTTCGAAAACAATTCGTAGATCTTTCGCGATATTTGCACAACGCTAAACGCTCGACTGTTTTTCCTTCTTTTGAATCGATTACTACACCATGTTTCTTTATCGATTAAAAATCCAAGACAGGCGAATTTGATCGTAGCACGTAACCATAAACGAGTGAATGGAAGTCCGTAACACGTTCCACGGTTAATTGTAATTCATCGACGGTAGGCATCGATAGGAACGATGGATCCTTAACTGCGATCGATACACGCGTTCAGACCGGATGCATCGAGCGTGCAGTGTACCGGTAGTTTTAGTTCCGTTCGGTTCAAAGGCGGCACGGAAAGGCGGTATTAATAGTCTACGAGATTACCGCGAAGCGAGTTTTGGGTATACGTAGCAGTGGTCAACCGGTTGGTCGATTTTGGCCACCGCTCTTTCCCTTCCTCCTCGAATCGACATCGATTTTTGCTCTTTTCGAACCGGGTCAGCAAACTGTGGCGACCGACGAAGGACGTCAAGGGAGTTGGTGTCTCCTCCTTGCCCGAGTGCTTCCTCCTTTTCGTACACTCGCTCCCTCGCCAATGTGAGTGATGGGATGAATTGTGCATTTACTGGAAAAAGTTAAGGAACAAATTGATTATTTGCAAATTTTTTTTATCTTGTTTAATCTTTATGCACGCGTATTTGAAGAAAGATTTATTGTTTATTGTATTTGATGATATGGGCTGTTATCTCCTTATGTTATTTTTACTTCCAATGTATATATCTCGGAGGATGAGAAATTTTATTCTTACGTTTTGCCGGTAAATGCATACTCGTAGATCCAATGAAAAAGACTGTATATATGATAAGTTTCGAATCTCGGAATATCATAACTCTGCAAATATAAATAGTTTGATATTAATATAAAATTAATCGAATTTTTTATAAATACGATATGAATAGATTTTAGAAAATTATATGGAGAAGTATAATATGGTTCGTATGAGATTATATTTAAACGGAACTTATCAACAAACTCTTGTTCAAATCGACTCGCGATACGTTCGATCCCATCGCTACTCGCCAAGCGCCTTCGCCGAGTCCTTCTCCGGCCACTTTTTTTTACTTCTTCGCAAAATTTGGAAGTCGCCCATCCTTTGGCTCGTTCGTGACGAGCATTCATTCCGACAACGACCAAAGTATCCTCTTATTGGCATTTCGTGGCGTTCCGTGGCTAAATCCGGATCCCCGAAGAAACCGATGCTTCCATACCAACAACGGATTTTTCGACCCCTCCTCTGCCTCTCGTAATTTCTTTCGACGTGCCGCGCAATTCTTGTCTTCCTCCACCCCGTTATACATTACACATATATATATATTCCTTTTCTCTTTTTCAAATCATCGCGGTGATCGTCGAACTCGGTCGAATAGTTTACGAATAATCACAATAGTCTTCGTTACAATGTTGCTCGATTCGAATGAGAGGAAACGTCCGCTTTATTTTCGCAAAACATCAAAGAGGGATCCGTGGCTTGGTTTATTTGCGGTCGTCGATGGGAAGTTTTGAAATGAACCAAACTGGTCGGTCCGCATCGGCCATATTTCAACGATTGACAGCAGGAAGTTGGCGTGCGGTCGAGACGAACGATCGAGTCGACCGGTCCTCCTCTTCTCCTTTCTATTCCATTTCTTTTTTTTCTTCTTCTTCTTTTTCTTTTCACTCGATGAATTCACCTAACGCGCTCTCTTTTGTCCTTCTATCGCAATCAAATTCGATTATATTCGAGTTAATCAAACTGTCTTAAAGGATATTTTTTACACGATCATAAAGAAATACTTACTTAACACTTACTTACGAATCATGAGAATTATCTGTGTTCTCTGTTACGGCATCGGTGGCCGGATTCTTCACGGTTTTCATTGTTGTTGGTAAACATACCTGCTGGAAATATACCTGCTGACTACTGGGCATAGTTAGCAATAAAACTATTGGCCTGCAATGTGAGGATTGCAATAATTAAGGCTGATCCTTACTGACAAAGGCACAAATAGTTAAATCAGTCACAATCTAGAATTGAAGATGTTGATGCAAAAAACTGTAAATTCAGATTTTATTAAAATTGTATTCTTTGAATTTTTTTTATACATTTTTGAACTTACCACTAATGAATCTTTGGAAAGAAGAATCAGCTATTCGGTTCAAAATTTCCAAGTTTTTTTCTCTCCATCCACTATTTTCGAGCCACGATTTCCCTTTGTGCGACTGAAATCATAGAATTTACTGTAATTTCGTACAAATTCTATCAAGTGTTGTTCCTCATTTATGCAACAAATCAATTCCACGATTAAAAAGGATTTTCATTCATTTCACGTGATCTTACTTTCAAACTTGAATCTCTTTCAAAAGTTGCGTTTACGTTTGTGGCGAGTACAAACGATTGGTGTGAAAGTTTCGTGCACACAAAGATGCGAAAAAGAACGATAGTGACGTAATTAATTTAACGAAATTTCACGCGATCTCCCTCGTCGAAACGAAGCCTAGGAGGATCGAGAATCATCGTCGTGGTTAATGTCGCAATCGGCGTAGGGGCAAAAATTTCTGCGGTCCTCGACCGCAGAAAGATTTCGAATGAAACGTTTCAAAGCGGTTTTGCGGGAATGCAGCCGCGTACAAATTGTAAAAATATATATACGAACATGGCGTATCGACCGAGTATTTTCCCCTACGAGATGCCCCCGAAATCCGCGACATTACCTTTTCGTACGGCCTTGAACTTGAGGTGGAACTTGGAATTAATAAATAATATCCGTTTAAAAAAACTTCCCAAGAACGCAATTAAACAAGCATCGATATATATTTTCTTCTCGCTTATTCAACGGCGGAGAGACGCGATATTCCACTCGGTATTTTTCTCGGTTCATCCTGGACGGCCGCAGCCCGTATCAAGTGCGTGTATATTGCGTAACGCGTGCGCTCGCCAAGTCCCCTCCCCCCAAGGCACAATGGCGTTAACGAGCGACAATCGACGAGAAGACTGCAAACGTGTCGGCTTCGCTCGCGCAATAATGCGTTTCTGTTGACCGCGTTCACGCTCGCCTTGATGATTTTTCGCTTCTTCGATGACTCGACCCTCTTCTAGCTCGGCCGGGAAAGACGATGGATGCGTCACCGACTGGTCTTTCCAAGTGTCGTTTCCACGAAACGCATCCTGCTCCATCTTGAGACCCCCAACTCGAGTTGGCCTGTTGAGAGGAGCACGCGATTAATTCTCCCCGCGAGGGTTAAATTTATCTCATTAGAGGGTATATCATGGAAATCGGAGCGTCGTTAATTACACCCGGCTGGCAATTAAGGAAATTAACGGATAGGTAGTTAGGCTGACCGTCTCACTGCTCTCTCCACGATGCAAATCCATTGTGCAACTTCGCTCCAGTTACATTCTACGATCCTTTGTTGCGAAATTTCTTGTTCTCTCGGCATATTAGCACGTTTTGTCGTATACATATTCCTGGCTCCGTGTTGCTGGATGTGTCGCGAGGAGGGACGAAGTTAACGCGCGCAAGGTGCGCGGCCAACCACGATAACCGAGCAACAACGTTGCGTACAATGTCTCCGGCCGCGGATGTCGATGACCCTCGAACGTCGGTATCGGGACGAAGGGGACGATGGTGGAGGGTAGAGAAGAAGGAGAAGGAAACGAAAGAGTAGAGGAAGAGATGGCAGAAGGATGGAAGAGGATAGGAAGGGAAAATAAAAAAGGCAACCTCTCGGGAAGAGGTGGAAGAAGAGGTTCCTCGTAGGCCGGACGGTGCGGTGGGTAGGAAGCAGGACGGGGTCGTCGGACCGAGCGGTGTGTTTAGCAGTTAGGAAGCTAATGGATGCCTTAAAGGACGAGATGGATACACAAGGTTGTGTTGCACGACGTTGCAGACTCTCTGATCCCGGTGTTGGCACCGATTTCCTGGTCCGCCACGCTACACCAGAGGGCAACGAGCACTTGATGCTCTGCTCGACTCCCCTACCTCTCCTCTTGACCTTGGGTCGTTGATCTTGAACACCAACCTACCAAAGACACGTATATATATATATATATAGTTTTAATGTAACGAGTGTGTATGCTCTGTAGTTTTTAAATAGCATACCCCTCCCGTTTCAAAGTTTGTGGTTGATCCTCGGTCGTGGGAAGCATTCGAAACTACCAGTGCACGGAGACGAAACGTACCGCAAAGGGGACACCGGGAGTTCGATATTCGCGTTTGCCTTCTTCTCGAAACCGTAAAAGCTCCAAACCAAGACACCCTGACGCGCTTCGCGCCGATCCACCAACGGTGAAAGTGTGTATGAAACTTTCTATGGAGTTGACGGCACTAGCGCGTTCAGCCTCGGTTAGAACTTTATTCCCCGATGCGAGACAAGGGAACGAGGCTCGATTCCTCGGTAACTGGATCGTTCGTGAAACCAAAGATTCAGCGGGTCATCGTAGACCGAGGAGGAGATCGTCGACACCAGTTCTCGCTTTTTCGACGAGAGCAACGGGATCGAACGAGGTCCTAAGTACGCTTTAACTCTCACGCGGATGCCAAAGGCTCGTCGGTGAAATAATAACATAGCCGCTACTTACGAGAAACAAACATAGTGAAAGTATTCCCTCGTCTTTAAATATTAAACCTTGTGTTCACAAAATCAAGCGCAAACGAAAATTTCCACAATGGTCCTTGATGAATGAATGGCCGTTTGTGTATAGGCATTGCAAAATTTCTAAAAAAGAGAAAAAAAAAGAAGAAAAATGAAGAACTTGAATATTGCGAGTTTAAGAATTAATATAAAATGATGGATTATGCTTAAATATTATGCTTAAATATTGTGCTTAGTTAGGTTAAATTATCTCTACCGTATGAAACGAGTGAAAAAGATATTGTTTTCTGAACAGTGATGCTTGATTTCATCCATTCTTTGCTTTTATAGCATCCCTATATAACATTTTCAATTATCACTTATCCAACAAAAAAATATAATTGTTTTCTTGTTCTTGATAATAATTACGATCTGTGCTTGGATCTCTAATCAATCTGCGAAAACTGTAAAACCGAACGTTCCTTCTCCGGTTTTCTCATTAACTCGGGATGGCCTCAAGGTTAACGTGGTCCGTGAAACACATATCAGTCGCGGAGATCGAAGAGCAGGAAGTGTCCAAGAATTTCTTCAACCGGAGAAGCTCAGCAGTGGAACAGTCCAGTTTCCTGCTCGGTATACCTTGGTGGCGCGTCGAGCTGCAACTTTGACGCTATTCGCGCTTCGTGGAGCTCGTAAATTCGAACCGTTGTTCGACGATGTCGTTGCCTGAGAACAAAGAAACGACGTGACGATTCCCTCGATCGGTCTTCCGCTTTGTGATGTTAGACAAACCTTCAACTTTGACGAATGGATCCCGCTACGTTTTCGCGTCCTGAGAAATTGCTTTCTTCGAGATATTCTGTTCTTTTCGTTTCCTTCTTGGAAGATGGCGGTAGGATCGCGAGCTTCAACGCACGCCTTGCGATTAGACCCTCCACGAAGAGGATTTCTTGCCACTTGGCTGTTCCAGCAAGTCTCTCGTTTATCCTCTAACGACTTTAATTTGGCAAAAAACTCGCACCGCGGCAAGATTTGCCTTCCTCTCTTACGGAAGCTACTGCCTTTCGATTCGAGTCGCGGGAAACCACGATAAATTGAACAACACTGCGTACATAATTGCATAACCATTTCTCACAGCTAATCTTACGAAGTAATATCAATCATGAGATATAAGTTTTATTATTTGTATATTTATAGTTGAACTTTTCATTTATATATTGGGTAACAAACACGTTCATATAATCGTATAATTGTTCATATAACAGAAGTTTATATTACATAATTTCTCTACCAGAAGTAATTTTTCCTTCAATTAGTAATTCACGTTCTTTATTTTTTCATATGTTCATTAACTGCTTTCAAACTCTCTCATTTCATAATTAATCATTTTCTATCAAAATAATTTTCTATTTCTATTCATTATATTTTCTTCTATAGACGTTCAATATAAGATGCTTATTTGTTTCATTGCTCGTTTGTGAATGAACAACAATTATTAAAAAAGTATTAAATTTTGATATGTTCTTTCATTTTTGAAAATTCGCATACAAAAAACGTATCATTTATATATATTTCCTTTTCGAGTAATTTTTTGATTACCTGGTAAAGAGAAGAAAGTAAAAGACGAATACTTTAGAATTGTAAATGGAGGATACGATGATCAAAAGAACGTGTATCAATTAAAAAAAAAAAAAAAAAAAAAATACGTACACGTCGAGTATCTCGTACCTGCTACTTTACATTTCCGCGGAGAAATCCGAAGCACCAGACTTAGGTCTTGTGATTTCTCATCAGAACCCGTTGATCAGGCTTGATTTCTACTATCGCCACCATAGAAGTCGAAGTCTCCTTTCATCGAATGCAGAATCTCTACTTCACGAATTTAGTTTCTCGCGTTTAGTCTCGCTCTCTTTCGCAATTGAGGAATCATGTCAATGAGGAGTACACGATTCAAAGAGTGAATTAATATTGTCAATTCTCCTGTAACATGGTCAATTTGTTCTATGCTGTATTGAAATTGTTAAGCAAAACTTAAAACTAATACAAATCAAAGGAATATTAAATATATTACTTACCAGTTGTAAATTAAATGAATATATATAACAAAGTTTAAGTCTGAATTCTTTAAAGAGTTTTAACATGTGTTAGAAATGTGTGAAATAAAATAAAATCTTAAGATACACATTATCAATACTTGTATCATTATCACTTTTCGAGTCAATATATTATAGAAGTAAGGTTAGGTAAACGTTTTCGAACTACCAATATCCTCATTATCATGTTGTCCAACAAGTAATTAGAATATTTTGACAAATAATCCAAAAATACTCACTTTCATTTCAAGATTCATTTTTAAGGATCAGAAAATTGTTATAATAACCTTGAAAAAAATAAGTAAAACTATTAGTTATATTTAGTTGACAGCACAAGTGTTTAACAATTTTTCTACTACCGCCTCTAACAGATGTAGGAAAAAGCTAATTTACCAATCGATAACATCAAAATCCCGATTTATAAGTTACTAAAATTTATAACTTAATGTAAAATTTATTAATCGGCTGGTGATAAATAATGTGTCAAAAAAAAATAATATGATATGTATCATGCTATATGAATTATCTAAATTTATTGATATAGGATGTATTATATAGAATTATCACAATTTTTGCACTGTATTTTATCATATCATATTAAACATATTTTCAAAATATTATGTTATGAAAGAGTCAATTATAATTGAGTTTGAATCTTTTTGTGTCAGTTGTAATTTAGTTTGAACGAATTCATTTAAATGAAAGTTGAATCTCTATTACAATACCTGAAGGTTAGGATTCCGTAATTAACTTCTGACTTGTCGAGCGATTTTATATTTTCAAGGAGAAATCCGAATACGAACAGAGTCAAGACTTCTCATTAGAAACTTTGATTCAACTTTGTTTCTCTCAGCTAATATATTTCGATCAAATTCGGATTCATGCTGTTTAAAATTCATCACATTTCATAACCTCGCCATTAATTTCGCTCGAACGATTCGCACGTTGAATCTATGAGACATATTATTCTCGCGAGAAACGCGCGAAAGTTTCGATCTATCTCTCGAAAATAACGTTTCCTTTCTATAGAGAATAAATTTCGTATCTTCGTTAACTACTTTACAAGCACAAGATATTCTGTAAAACAATGCCGTCACGAAAATAAAATATCGAATTTGAATGTCGTTTATCGAACTAACAAAGAATACTATTTTATATAAAAAAAATCTATATAATTTTATCAACAGCTGAACACTTTATTGAATAAAATAACACTAGAATCGACTCTTGTCCTAATAAACTCGTTAGATACCTCCTTCATGGCATAAAAAACGGTATTGCATCGCGAAATTGTATCTCATTCGTGGTTGCAAAGCGTTAAAATAGAAACGAGCTCTTCGGCAACGGTTGCACATAAAATTTTGGCCCCGATTTATATCGCACCACCTGTTAGGTGTTCGCAGCTGCCTCCTCGCTATTACGGGAATAATAAAATTCGTTCACAGTGTAGAACATACGATAGCTGTTTTCGCAGGTGCTACTTCGACGAGACGAATACTATTATACAATTTCGACTTTTTGTTCCTCTTTGCTCACCGCGCATATCTCGTTAGAATTTGTTTCTAATCTTAAAAGTAATTTTGATCGCGTAATTTCTCGTAGTACGAATAAACTCGTCGTTGCACAATATTTTGAACCGTCGAGTCGGAATTAAAACAAAACGAGGAGATCGAGCACGAATCAAAGGTAATATCGCGACGAGAGTTGCTCAAGACGGTCGATATATTGCGTTTTCCAAGACAAATTAGAGTGGAAGGTAGATGCGATTTGTTGAACGAAGGCGTGCGATCTTTACGAGAATCGTGCATACGTGCGCGGAAAGAAGGGAGCGTGGGAGTTCGACCTGGGCTCGACCAGGGAAATCGAGATCACGTGTATAGCAATGCAGCCACGACGAGTACACACTGCGTTCACTTCCTTCAGTTCTGAACTTGTTTCCTAGCATTTACGTTTATTACGTAAACCTGCCTTTGTCCGCATTTCTCCAGGCGACCCGATCGAAAACTTCGCTTCCTCATCGAGGAAAACTCACAAACTAACCTCTCGCGATGCAACAAAAGTTGCAATTTTTTCCCGCCTGATGGCGCCTGATGTAAATAAATTCGATATAATAAAAACAGTGATTGAGACGCGGTAATTATAGCGAGGCGATTCTCGATGCTATTGGCGAGTCTCGCTTGAAAATTAGAGCCCTTGGATAAACGAAATAACCACCAATTATCACGATCTTCCGTTGGTTGAGAACGATTGCCTTTCCCCTTTGAAAAGCGCCATCTCGTTAAAGCGTTCGTCAAAACGGTTTGCTTTCCATAGACTCGCCGCGCTATACTTTCGTTCGTCCTGTCATTCATCGTGAAACGAATAGTTAATATCGAAGAGGATTGAGCATGGTTCTGTTTTTCCCTTTTGTTTGGTGTACACTCGAAGCAACATCAGATAGGTCTGTAATTAGAACGTAGATAACGCAAGTCCATTCGGTACACTCTGACCACGATCGTTGGCAATTCTATCGGTATTTGCCAACCTACATACCTAGACCGTGGTTCTCACTTGTCGGAGAAACTTGTGGTGAGACTTATCGCAGGACACGAGTAAGCCGTTCCGCGACGTCGATCTCGCGACCAGTTTATCGAGTGAAAAGCATCGATGTTGGTACTTGGAACGCTACGAAGATAACCCGGCTAGGCTGGAAAAATTCTGAAATGGAACGCACGCGAACAGTGTAAGGATTTTATCGGCCAAGGTATCACAGGTTTTTGTCCATGGTATGTGCTCCCTCCGTAATCTGACCGATCCAGGTTAATACCATTGATAATTGCATCGATGATCTCATGCTATTCGGCGTTGTAGAATTTTTCCCACTGCAAAATCAACCTAGTCGTTAATAGTTTTATGCTCGTCGATAATTAAATCGACGTGCAACATACTTTCCGCCTGAACAAAAATAGATATATTTAACTATGGATATTATTTACAGAGAAATTTAGCTTAATTCGATTCTGATTCGAACAGAAGTTTGTATGTAGAATATATTGTATGTATGTATTATATGTAGAAAATAATAGGTCATATATTTTTCAATTTAAAATTTTATTTCACGCCATTATTGAGTTATGTTTAAAAAGCAAAAAAAAAAAAAAAAAAAAAAAAAAATGCACTAAAATGCGTTGATTTAAAATAACATTCGGTTGATTTTCTAGTATATTCTCCAACAATTCATTTATCGATTCTTTCGCTTCATCGATCCTTTGTACGAGCAAGTTCTTTCAGAACTCGTGACACGCGTTCCCAAACACGGATCGTTCTCGGAATGGAAAAACGGTTCTGTTATAAAAAGAAACAAGACTCGTGCGATTAACGGCGATGCTTTCACCGTTGTTCTTAAGACTTAGAGATCGAAAGAGCTAAGAATCGAAAGAGTCGCTTGGCAAGAGCGTTGGCCGCGCAACTTCGCTTTCTAGAGGTTGTGATCATCGGGTTACAACAAGTAATTTCAAAACGGATCATCGAAGTACCGTTCATTGGACAATTTAGACGAGTTTTTCGACCGGTGGAATATTTTATTGAATCGATAATAATTAAAGGCCTCAAATATATCACTCACATATTACTCATTTACTATAGTAACGAGATAATTTAAAAATTTTTTAATTGTTGAAATACTTATTATCGAGTTTTCAATTTAAAATTTTAACATGATATCTTTATGAATTTTTATTGAATCATTTATTTATTTGCAGGGGTAAATACGCGACAGTGAAAAGATGTCGAGAGAGATCCAGTGGGAGACAATGGGCCGCAAAATTTTTACGGAAGAGGAGACGAGCGCAGGAATTAAGAGCGGAAGCGCTTCACGAAGTCGCGGTGCTGGATGCTGCGGCGAATTGTTCCCGCCTGGTATCCTTGCATCAAGTCTTCGAAACGAACACGGAGATGGTCCTGGTTTTGGAATTGTAAGTCACACCGATTACTGAAATAGTAATTTTTCGTCTTCAAGTCGAATTTCTAAAAACGTGCAAATACATTTAAAAATAAAACTCTCGAAACTTATAGAGAAAAATGATTCTTCACGATAACTTTTTTATTTTCAAATAAATATCCATTATCATAAGTTCGAAATCGTTTGATTTAAACAATTATTTTTTTTTTTTTTCTATTTTATCCAAAGGGCACCCGGCGGTGAATTGCAAATGATACTGGATAGAGACGAAGTTCCGGAAGAACGACAAGTAGCCAGATTGTTGAAGCAGATTCTAGACGGAATAGCGTTTCTGCATTCGTTGAACGTGGCTCATCTCGACATCAAGGTGAGTCCCCCACAACGATATCGGCCGCTTTGCAGCCATATTTTCGCGGCGGATAATTGGCGGAACAAAGAATTCCGTTCCAACGAGTCTTATCAGCGTTAACAACAAGTGGAGGCTCGATAAGAGCCGCTAGATTGTCGTTTCTGCAAACAATCCTTATCTAAATTTTTCTCGCCGAGTTGAAAAACCTTCCTCGTCGCAATTGGCGCGCGTGCGAGACTCGTTCGAGAGAGGAGAAAGGACGCGGAGGAAAATTGGAACGGTGAGAAGGAATCGAAAAGAAACTTGGCTGGCAACGGAACGATAACGTTCGCCAGCTGCCCGCCAATTTCTCGATGCATGCTCGAGCGTGAACGACTTATATCGTTATGTGAAAAAGTAACAAGATTTGCGAAAAAACGACGATTCGGACGCGTGGGCGACGCCGATCGATTTTACCTCGATCGATGAGAGGCGCGTACGAGGGTCGCATTAATTCCGCGTCGTTTCCACACGCGACTCGCCGCATTGTTGTCGTCGGAAACTCAACTTTCTCGCGAATTCAAATATTTTCTAGAAAGTGGAGAAGGAGAGTTTCTCGTTGGAATGCAGAGGAGGAGAGATGGATTTTTTCCCCCTCCCCCTCACCGAGAAGACGTATCGCGTGTTATCGCGAAGAATCGTTAAAAAGGAAAAAACGGCGACGGGAGCACGTGCACGAGGAGGGAGAATCATCGCGATGGAATTCCGACGAAACTGGCTCCGATACGGCGTTTCTGCCTACCCTTAAATTATTTTTGTACGCGGCTACGAGGGAGCCCGTGTCTCGCCGCGAAACTTTGATACGAAAATAGCCCGATGAACGCCTCCTCCCTGGCCTTTTCATCCCATCGAAGAGGAGAATAATGATATGCGGCGGAAAGAACAACGAGGACGCGTGATCGTCCCTCCTTTTCTTCTCATCTTCTCGTCTATATTTGCATAATTAACTCACTTTTATCCGTCGATGGATCTCTCTCGATTAATCTCTCGATTTTGCCAATAAATCGATTGAAATTACGCTAAGAAACAGGAGGAGGGGGGGGGGGACGAAGATGCATCTCGGAGGTGATAGATAAGCGGGCGCTCGACAAGCCGTGCAAGAGCGTTTTCCTTTTTTTTTTTTTTTTTCTGGTGACGAGGATTTACAATTTGCGACGTGTACACACTGATGACGTATACCGTGACACGGGACCAACGCAACGCGACGAAACACGAGGCGTATAGGTACACACGAGTACGTGTTTATCGATTATCGACGTGATCGATATGGGTGAGCCAAGGCGAACGAGTCGTATTAATAATATTCCTTGGGCGACACACGTGGCGAGTCGCATATTTCAGCCTTCCTGCTTTTTTCCTTCGCGTTTAACGCGGCTCGGATTATGATCGCGGTTATGCAACCCAATTACCCACCTTTCGCAAATTGATAGCAATTCGCAGCAAGATGCAGGTTACGCGACTAAATTACGAACGGCCGTTGTAATAACGTCGCGACGTTGTTGAATTCGCAAATTAAATTACCGAGGAGAAGGAACGAGAGATGCGATCGAGATCGCAGCAATAAAGCGGCGTCGAGTTTCGCTCGTTTTAAATGGTTGGCTGGGCGCGTGACTCGACTCGAAAAACCGTTTCGTTTTATCGATTTTTCCGCGCCCGACGATTACCCATCCCTCGGAATTATCGCGAAAAGATAAGATAACGAGTTCTCGGTACGCGAAATGATCGTTATGGATTCGTTGTTATTCGTTTCGAAAACTTTCCGTTTCGAAAAGTCATCGCCCCCTTAAGCTTCGATCACGGTTCGAACTCGAAGAGCATGGGCAATTCTCAAAATAACGCCGTGCCACGAATTCACGCGATATGCCTGACCCAAATATAGACGCCGCGTTTATGAATGGAAAAATGCACACGCGAATTCTTTGGCGCGGTTCCAACAGGCCTCGTTGGCCAAAGTCCACGATGTTTCAGGCGCCGTCGGAACCAGTTTCACGCCACTACAAAATCACCTTCGCGCCGGACAACTTTCCTATAATTTCGACTGTCGGCTGCACCAAGCAATCGCGTGCACCTCCTATCGTTGGATCTGGTTTTTGCTCGCGGAATGTCGCCGCTTGTTCTCCCTTGTTCCTCGTGGAAACGACCGACCGGTTGAACGATCCTTCTCCTCCGACAGAGGCCCGTTGCAGGCGTGCAATAATAAACGCGGTATCGAAACTGGCGCCAAACACCGTCGTCTACTCCTACCTCTCTGCTCGACAATCGCATTGTTTGAAATTGGCCGCGCGATATCCGGGGCTCGCGGTGTCGGTTTTAACCGGATTTTCCAAGAAAGAGAGGCGATCGACCTCTGCCGCAAAGGGAGGTTCATCAATGAACTCTCGGGGCCAGCCTTCTTGATTGTCGAAGAAGCGGGGCCTGTGTCGGGAATTGCATTTCTGCGCCATGGTCAGTGACTCGCTTCCCTCCGATCGATTCGCGCCGACCGTTTCGTTCATTAGGCGCGGGATATATACCGCGTATTCGATGAAATCGATTCATCCGCCTCTTAATGGAATAGCTTCGAGCTCCGCCTCCTAGAACCGCGTTCCCAGCGAACGGAGAAAAAAAAGAAAAAGATATCGATATTTCATGCTACGTCGAGAGAAAAGCGACTGACCGACCGATCCCTCCCCTCCCTTCTTTCTCCCTGCCCACTTCCACGATCCTTTCGACGATCGACTTATCGATGCGTGACGCTCTCATGGATTTCGATGATTTGTATGTATGTATGTATGTTATAGGGAAGAACAAGATTTGAACAACTTGTTTCCGTACATACAACCGTCTTAAAGATATTTATTAAAAATGATATTGTGCATCGCGGAACATTCCAAGTGTGCTTTATATTATTACAACAACTATATCGATTATCGATGTTATCGTTATTTTATTGATATCATTTTTTTTTAGTATATCAATGATATCGTTAAGATAGCGGATAGGAATGACTTAGAGTTCTTATTATTTCTTATTCAAAGTTATTATCGAAGTAATGTAAAAATGTTTATTGATGTCTTAATTTTTTTGAATATTTTGAATATAATATAAAAAATTGAATGAAACATCGTTAATCCATAGATAATCATTAACAACATCTCTAATAATAACTTCGAGTAGGAATTTCATTTATTTTAAATGCATTATCGATTTTATGATATTAATGTCGATAATTATAATAGTCATAATTTCTTTATAATATATCTAAAAATCGTCAAAATTCATTCAGGGCGTCGCACATCACACATTTTCGTTTCGAAAGCATCGATTTCATTTGCGCTTCGTGTTCATTTTACGCGCAGTAAAGAACAAACGAATGGCGTTTACATAAAAACGATTTGGAAATAGCTCCTAGATTGTTAGTAAATCGATCGAGACATGTTTTCATATCGTGCGTATCGTAGCTCGTTCACTGGTCAGTCGAACAGCTCTTTCTCGTAACTCGTTCCTCCGAACTCTGTACATTACATTCACAGTTACGCTTGGCTGCCAGCACTTACTTATGTTCCCCTTGACTCACCACGAAACAAACGATATGTTTATTTTCTCTCGACTCCCTTATTCTTTCACGCACTTGTCTATATTCGATAAAATACAAAGAACACTTTGAATTCTGGCGGAATTATTGGGATATTTCGAATATTTCTCGATAGATGGCTACCTTCTTATTTCGCATCACCTCAACGCCTCTATCGTTTCTCGCTAGTTGTCGCACGATTAACATTTTCTATATATACGCGGATCGAACATCCCGATTTCGATTGCGGGCTACGAGTTAGGTACGTACACCCTACAGTGTTGTGTGCCTGTCGATAACCTAACCTAACCTGACAACTAGGAAATGTTTAATAAACTTTTTCTAGTTCCAGGCCTAATTTTCCAGTGAGTCCATCTTGCACTGTGGAGTATATATACAATGGTGTTTCGGCCATTCAATGTATGTACCATTAATTCGTGGTTTACTTTCTCTTCTGGTTCCACGTTCAAAAAAAATGTTGACGTTTGTCGACGTGTTACAGAGAGGTCTCGTCCCGCTTTTATTTTGATTTATTTATTTTCCTTTAAGTATTGCATTATCATGTTATTATCGATAGAACCATTCAATTTTATTACAAGTTGAGATTAAAAAGATTTAGCTTTATAATCTCTAAATATCCATATATATATATATATATCCATATACTTATACTATGCACTCGGGACACACGCGCATTCTCTTGTCTGGCCGCAGAGCGTAGGGTCGCTTCCCCCTTTTCTCAACCGCCGGAAGTTTCAATGAACGCGAGAGACGGATCCTCATAAATTCGTTGTCCGTTGGTTAAAAAGCCTTCTGCCTTCCAATTGCACGCAGACGGTTGTGCGCGTGCTTCGCATTCCGATCCGCCAAAGGTTCTTTAATCGAGAAAATTCGATCATCGACCTCTAACGACTTCTCTCGAAAAGGTAGATAACCCTGACTCTCGATAGTTTACGTTCTTCCTGCAGTTTTTTTGCGACTGCTCTGTGTACGTTAAACGCCGACATCCGACAACCGTGCTTACCTGTTACATTCTCCTAGACACGCTCGATCGATACATCGCACAGATACGTATATAGATTATTAATCTTTGAAATATATATTTTATAGCTTTTAAAGAAAATCTATATTAGAAACAATTTTAGTATAATAAAAATTTTGGTTACTAATATTTATTATTTATTGAGTATAATTATTATTAAAAATTATCAATTCAAATTTTAATTATTGATATTGCCGGTAATTTACATACATCGATAAAATATCGATAACGATTGAAAATAACTAGAGTTCCAATTTTTTCTTATTATATACAGTTGTTATTAAATATGTTAACGTATGGATCAACGATATTGAGTTTTCTATATTTAAAATATCGTTGTGAGATATCAATAAAATCTATTTATATTTATTGCAATCTATTATAAATAACATTTTTTTCGTATTTTAATATCAACTTCGAATAAGAGAGAAATAAAATATTATCGATATTAAATTACAGTAATAAGACATCGATAATCGATAGATAGTCACGAATTCCAGATAGAATTCTAAGATCTTCGTCTCATCATGCTTCATCCATAATAAATTAAATTCCTTCTGACTTAATAAACAAGCCTCAACCGACATTTTAATCGATTTTTCTTTCCTCTTCGAACAATTGTCTCGCGTGAATATATTAACATAACCGTCCCTTTAAATATAACTATCATCGAACCTGGCTCGAATCTCTCTCTTTCCGAGTTGGACGTAGTAGAAGAACGGGCAAGAACCGAATCGATTATCCCATTCGACCGCGAGAGAATCGCGCGCACGGCAATAATATTCGCGGTAATCGATCGCTACGCCCACAATCGTCGAGGGCCGGGGAACGTTGGCGAAACTCGAGTGACGCAGGAATTACTTCGTAATGGATAATTATGGAAATGTCTTGGTTCCTTATTGAACGACTTCCGGGACTGGAAACGAGTCCGTTTCCAAACGGGCCTGTGCCTGGCCATCCTCCCGCCGTTTCGAAACAACCGTTGGAAACACGAGAGGGGACGGAAGAGGGAGAAGGCGATTGGCAATCCACCCGTAGGACCCGTTGGACAAGATGGACGAAGTGGAACCGCACGGATGTCGAAAGCAAAAGGGGCCAACACGAACGAAACGTCCCACGACCTCGACTTTACAGGAGCGACTTTATTCCAAGTATCATACGACGCAGTCCGGTCACGTTCGACTCGTAACTCGACGTATAACGAAACATAACGCGCAAACTGAATCCTCGAGCGGAACGAGCGTGCACGCCATCGCCCCTCCTCGCCCTCTCCCCTGCTCTCTACCTCTAATTTTCGAGCCTATCTCGTCTCTCCATCTAAATTTTTTCGAGAGAACGATTCGCGTCTCGCTTTTTGCGAAATGAAAAAAAAAAATCTCATTTCTTCGCGAGGATGAATTCGATCCATCTGATGGCAGAGAGAGAAGAGAGAGAGAAAGAGAGAGAGTTTGAAAACGTAGGCGCGAAAAAGGATGCGTGGGCGTCGTATTGGAACGAGTAAGGCTGGATACTTGAACGATCGTTGATAAGAAAGGTCGTGGCACGGCCTAGCCGAGCGATTCGTGCTTTCCTTCCTTCCCTTCTTCCTTTTTTCTTTTTTTCCTTCTCTTCGAGAACTCTTTCTTCTCGAAACAATCGAACAATGCTCGAGCCCTTGCACGCGGGCGGGGAGACGGTGGAGGAAGAGGCCGACGTGGGCCTAGGCGAGGAAGAGAGACGGGAGGAGGGGAAGTTCCGGTTTACAGACTAACCTCCTAGGTGGAGCGACGATTATGTTTTCAAGTGCCACCGTTCCGACCTCCCAATGCGAGCCGAAAAAGCATCGTTATCGCGTGCGGTTTATTAAATAGCTACTCGAGTGTCGCGATTAATCGCCTCGATTACCTTCCAGCGTGCGCGGAGAATTGGCTTTTATTCGATACTTTTAATTAACCGGTGTGCTGCGCCTACCCATTCAAACCGCCAGATCGTTAACTATATTCTTGTAACACGAACCACGGCTATACGTAATTTACCGTGTTGTCGTTCCCCCACCACTCGCACAGCAGATGTTTCCATTCCATTATATTCGTGCACGGACAATCGTCCTAATACGGGCGGGAAAATAGCGCGCCATTAGATTCTCTTCTTGAGTTAACGTGGAAACTACGCGATTTTATTTAAGATCAACTCGTGTATCGAGTCAGGCGTAACAATGTTTAACAATGGCTGCAACATATCTGCAGCACGTTTCGATCCAACTTCTCTTTTTTCGTCATCGTATCATATATATTTTGTCCTATTCGTCAACGGATTAATCGATTCGTTGATCTCTCTCTCTCTCTCGACGAGAAGATATATATCGATGTTGTACATTTTATTAAATGGGAATATTCATCGCATGTACTAAATAGATTTCGTGACACGGAATGCATTATAGAGAATTGAGGAAAAGAAAAAGAAAGAAAAAATACGAGTGGATCCACGGCTTTGGAATAATTAATTATCTCGCCATACATGTCCCGCGTATGCGAAAGGGAATCGTCGTTTATTAAACACCTTTAATTAAGTGGCATCGCGTAGGCACGAGACATGTAATGATCGTTGAAACCTTGGTACAACTTGTGTGAAAAAAAGAGAAAAAAATTATCCCAATGCATGTTGCTACCCACGGCAGCAACTTTTGCCCGAGCCACTTTTCTCCTCGTATTTAATCGTTTCTTACCGAGTAGTAATCTCTCGAACTTCTCTCGAAGAGACATTCAAAATTGACTCGATGCAAGAAAGATTTCGAAAGATCACGCTGATAAACGAGAAACAAGTCGTGCGTTTTAAAAGTTAAAACGATGTGAATATAAAAATATTGTACTTTGTCGTGATCAATTAATAACTTTCTTAAAATTTGCTAGTCGAAAATTATATTTGATCTTCTATCTTCGGAGAAACAGTAATCACGGATAAAATATGAAATTATTGAGAAACGGAATGCTTCTTCGAGATGAAATGCAACCGTTTCGTTTTTCTTTTTTCCAAGAGCTCGCGAGCTGCAACCAATTACACGGAACGATGAAAGAAAATAACGAACTCCTTTGTCTCCGTTGGCGGTCTGGCCGATTCTCTCGAAAGCATCCCTCAATTGCAAAATAATTTTTCAATCCCGAATTCCTCCTTTCCATTATCTCGAACCTAATCTAACCTCGTCCGCTCGTCTTGTTTGCAGCCTCAAAATCTGGTCCTGACTGGCGAGTTTCCGGATTGCGACGTGAAACTTTGCGACTTTGGTATCTCGCGATACATCAGCCATGGCGCGGACATACGGGAGATTCTGGGCACGCCTGATTACGTGGGTAAGTGCATCTCTTCTTATTTCGTTGATCGAAATTTTCCACAGGTTGTTTGATACTTGAGCGAGCGGTTGGTAGCAAGTATTCGCAGGGTAAATCGACTTTGCGGCTCGTTTTGTACCGCGTAATTCCATTAGGGGAACAGGGGCCGTTGCATAATTGAACAGTGCAAGCCACTTTTCGAGCGGTAAGAAAGTTGAGCGTGGGCTCTGCCTCGATCGTTGATCGGGAAGACCGATTTACAAGCCCTCCGATTACCTTTGCGATTACTTTTAACATTGCTCTAACGGTTGCAGCCAAGTTGAATGATGTACATTGTGGCTCGTGAAAGTATTTGTACACATTTTTTTTTCCTTTTTAATGATATGTTAATGATGAATTTTTTTGTCTCGTCAAATATCGAGTCTCGTGTCAACAATCGAAGTTAATAAAAGTATTATAGAATTTTAAGGTTGGATATAAATTGATAGTAAATACGAGGAATAAGAATTCAATTAGATTTGAAAATTTTCAATTTTAAGTAAAAGGATACTTCGATGTTGAATGATACACGAGGATTAAAAAAGTTACAGAAAAGCTAACAATACGTTCTCTTTCTCTTTCTTTTTTTTTTTTCAAATGTAATTTTCTTCCATTACGAATTATTTCTACTTTGAAAGTTCATTTCAAAGAGATAAAATTATTCCACGTATCATAGCCTATATACTTTCATTCAAATTACACTCTTCGTATTAGATGAATTTCCTTACAAGATACTATTCAAAATGCATAATTTCGCGAGTCATTGCATACCTATGCATATGGTATACACGTATAACAGTGTAGCACTGTTGCGTTCCCACGAACTGTTATTCGTTATACGCGCCTTTCAATGCTTCTTTTTCTTGGCCATCGTCATTCAAGTCGCGTCTCGTGGTCGTTTCAGCTCCAGAGGTGTTGAACTACGAGCCGATCAGCCTGGCAACAGACATGTGGTCCATTGGGGTATTGCTCTATGTGTTGCTAACGGGATGCTCCCCATTCGGAGGTGACACAAAACAGGAAACGTTCTGCAACATTAGCCGGTGTCGCCTAGATTTCCCTGACGATCTCTTCGAGGACGTCTCCGAAGAGGCGCGCGATCTTATGCGCAAGCTGATGGTCAAGGATCCAAAGTGAGTAATAGTGGGCGAAATTCATCCAATCCGCCTCTGTCGGTATTTCGATGGAAACGGTGCGACCAGGTCGGAATGTCGCGATCTAACATCGCGGCGTCTACCACGTAAAGCGATTGCTTTCGTTCCTAGAAGCTAAATAATGCGAACGTACGCGACCAACCGACTAACAACGTTCTCGAGATCGACGCCTTCCACGGGGCCTATCTTCTTTCGCTTCGAGGTATACGGTAAGCGGTAAACGTTCTCGGTAGATGGTGGCGCGGCACGCTTCTTCGAAAGCATTATTTTCACCAGTGCCGGAATTCCGAGTAGCACGTTCCTCCGATAATACCTTATCCACCGAGACGCGACCCAGCACCGTTGACGCCTTTTTCGTATCGCGATAAACGCGCCGGACGAACTTTCGAAACTCGATCGCCTTCCTGAATTCAGTTCCTTGCGCGTACGTGGAAATGGAAACGATACGAAACGATCGACATTCCATCGCCGGCTACTTTCTTCGAAACGGGAAGAGGGACGTTGGCACGTTGAACGAGTTCCGCTGAAAAAGTCGTAGATTTCCTTATCGACGACCAGTCGGACAGCTGAGAGGAAGTCCCCATCCGGAATATCCGCGCCTTTCCAACGCGAAACTCGGCTTATCTCGTTGTCAGCACGCGCTTTATCGCCGTGAATGCATCGTTTTCCTTCCTCCCTCTCGATCCGCTCGTTGACTCGTTACGCAACTAGATTGCCCGTTACCGGAGACAAGATGTCCCGCGGCCTCTGCCGGAAGCCACGGGGGATAGAACAGGATAGAACGCATCATAAGTATCGAAGAAATCATAGGCAAGTTACAGACTTTAATCGAATTTTTTTTATCGTTTTCCAGCGAACGATTGACCGTCACGGAATGCCTGCAACATCCATGGTTCGCCATGTTCGAGGACCCTCGTCCATCGTTATCCACGCTCAACTGCCCCTCGATGGATCAATCCTCTATCCAAGATGCGGCTTCTCCAACCGCGAAATCGTTTTCGAAATCGAGCACGAGCACGAGCACGAGCACGAGCACGGAACATCAAACGAGTTTGTCTACTGCTACCTCTAAAAACGACTCCGAGAAACAAAGATCGTCCAACGTTTGTCAAAGCGTCGAAACGAAACCTACGGCGAACAGAGCGGTCTCCTCCCATACTGAGAATTTGTATTCAAAATCGTCAAAATTATCGTCCAAACCTATGAAATTTGGCCTGAGTTCCGATCGTAGGGACACCTTCAAAAGAAACATGGACAACTTGGCGCAAAAATTTTCTGGGACGGAGATCGTGCTGATCGAGCCAGTCTCGTCTGCAGGTACGACAGTCTCTTCAAATGTAACGACAACCTCGCAGAGAAGGGCGACGGCCACGCACACGATGCCAGCCGGCGAGGTGTTCAAATGTACACCTGTGTTCATTCTGGGCGAGGAGCAACAATGCAGCGACAGCGGCAGCGATTCGGTATCGGAGATATCGACCGATAGTTCGAGCGATAGAAGTAGCATCTATTCAGACGATTCTTTAGATTTTATTTTATACGGAAAGAGTCAAGGTCGATCCAGTTTTCCATTTTCGGCGACCGAGTCGTCTTCCGACAGATGGGAACAGAGGCACCACACGAGAATATGGCCGAGAGAGTGTAACGGGGTAGTGAGCAAGGCTTTGAGTCGATTCTCGTCAGAAACGTCGAACGCGAAATTCGGGAAAGCGTCTACGCCCCCAACGACTCATGGGAAGACTGGTCTAGAAGCGCTGCGTGAAAGAGGCGGGAATTTGGTAGTAATCCGCGAGCCTGTCAGAGCTGGCAGATACACCAGATACAGCGAAGTGCAGTGTGAGTCGGTTCAAGCACGAATTCGACGATTTCAAGTTCAAGGAGCGTCGTAGACGTCGATATTAGAACGATACATACGTCTATGAAGGGCTTTCTCGAGCAGCTTCAAAGTTTTGGATCCATTATGGATGGATCCGTTTTGTAAATATTACGTTGCGGTGTACAGTACATAGTTCGTACGCGTTACGATAGATGGGTATTCGAACGAATAATCGAGGTGAAAGGTAGGCGAGAGTGGGGCGGCTGTAAATATATAGAGTGGGGATAGTTGAGTACCGATTGTTCGTGACGCGTGTTGTAAATAAATTCAGACGACCGAGATTTTGCGAGAGCGAAGAGCTCGTGGTCAATTGGATTGCACTAAAACAGGAGTGCGTGTGTCGATCGTTGTATATAAAAACAAGTTGAATTCGATTGGTGACGACAAATATTTGAACGATGGATCGCGAGAGCGAGACACGTCGTCTGCCATTACCGATAGACTGACCAGCCGTCCTTTCGAACTGCGAGAATAAAAGAACGCATTCGGGGCATCGAGTTGTTCGCGAAACGAAGTTTGTAAAGATTAACTCGTCTCGCGTTATTCTACTCTCGAGGTCGAGGAACTTGTGCTTGTGATCGTTACGTAACGGGTAAATGTCAGGCATATGTCAGACTCCGTTCGAAATTCTAGAGAATGGAAAATGGCGAATGGAAAATGGCGCGTGAATAACTCGATGCTAAGCGGCAAGTTTACCTAACTTAGTTGTAATATTATTGGTCGCGATATACCAGATCTTCCCAACTTAATAACTCGAATTAGTTGATGAGTCCGTTTCACGGATCCCATTAAAATCTAAATCCAATAACTTGGGTGCCTTTATCGTAAACGTTTAAGAGAACCGCGTATTTGTGTAAGTCGTTTTAATATTCTTTATTATAACAAACGCGCATGCTTATATCGACATATGTGCGATACAGAGGAGAATCTCGCGTATTAATATTTATCTTTGCGTGTACGCATGCGCGTATGGATTGTACGCGAAGAAAGCGCTCGTAGTGCCTAGTTTTGTTCATCCTGTTCGTGGTGTGTTTTTCGTCGCAGAAACACGGATCGTTACATCGCGAAAAAAATAAAATGCGTGCGTGATGAAAGAATGAACGCTGCAAGAAGAGTCGGATGAACGAGCGAACGAACAAGTGCCTTAGTCGTACGGACGATTTAACCAATCATGGCGACGATCGAACGAAATTGAGAGCCTAGACTAGCTCTAGGCGTCTCCAATTCTTCTCGTTGAATCGATAAGCGTTTCTCGAGGGAGATCTGTGTTCGATGCGTTGCATCCCTCGAACGGTCGAATATCGCGCTATACCACCGAAATATTTTTCCTTTTTTTCTGCTCTTCCCTTCTCTCCTTTGTACATCTAGAAATCTATATTATCGACGAGTCGCAATGCATCGCGAGACAACTGCCGTAGATACGAAATTAATCGTTTAACCGTCGAAGAACCGATACTCGGAACCGAGTTTCATTCGTGGAGAATGGAATGGTCAAGAGGAGAAGCTTGATTAACGAGGTAGGATCGTGATTTTTTTTTTTTTAAATCCATTGTTAAAACTGAAACGCATAAATATACGCATAAATGTAGATATTTATGTAGATGAAATCTAAGGACGAACGCTGATAAACCTTGTAGAGCGTAAACTTCCATAATCGAAGAGAACGCTCTGTAAATGCTAGTCATATAGCTGCTCGTCCTCTCGTTCGAACTCATTCGTGTTCCCAGCCGTTCTGAATCGCAAATTCGGATTCGCAGATTCGATAAATAGTGCCTTCGTTATAAATTTCGGGGACACGGAAG
Organism: Apis florea; assembly: GCF_048593485.1. NCBI lineage: Eukaryota > Metazoa > Arthropoda > Insecta > Hymenoptera > Apidae > Apis > Apis florea. The sequence continues at coordinate 81,868 of NW_028256685.1, read as the reverse complement.
AATGAGAAAAGAGAAAATTCGAACGGGACAGACGAGTACACGATCGAAATGACGGAAATAGATATAGAGATGGCTGAAATTTGGAAAAGCGTTTGGAGTCGTTGTTTCGTGAAATCTAACCTCGTAGATCGAGGAATCTCATCGGATTTTTTTTGGCTTCGCGGATATTATTACCACGAGCGTTCGTCCTTTGAAATTCCGAAACGCACAATGAGATACGCAAACGCACGAATAAATATCTCGTCGTGGAGCGCGGACAGTGAACGAATGAGAGAGAAACGAGTGAACGTGTATTGCGTGAATCGACGATTATCTCTCTGAGAATCAAAGAAAATCATAGAGACCTGTAATATAATTTTACTACCACGATAGAGAAGGGGCGCGTGTATCCGAGCAAGCCGAATTGCCATTTCTCGAGGCCAATCCGTCGTTATTTATTTCCGCCTATTTTGTAAACGGTATAATGTATTTAATTATTCGCGTATCGCCTCTTGTTCGCGTGATTTTTATCGTTGGCCCTCGCAGAAGGGCATGCGCCATTTCTCTTCTTTTTCTCGGGCACGTCCTCTTCTCCGATCTAATCGATTATCATCATTATTATTATTATTATTATAATTATTATTATAATTATTATTATTATTATATTATTATTATTATTATTATTATTATTATTATTATTGTCATGATCAATTAATTATTATTATCACTGTTACAATAATAATTATTATTATCGCTATTATTATTACTATTACGTTATTACTATAATGTTATTAATATCGAGATTGATCACGATGAGAAAAATCGCGCATATAGACGTTATACAAGAACCTATTTCTGTAAATATCTCTGTCATTGTATTAATTTTAATAACGTGCGAGAAAATAAATGCCGCAAATCATTCGGAAATCAATGATAAATAGAATACACATACGGAGAATAGTTGATGAAGTGAATATATATTTCATCAATTCGATATTTTTTCCCATATAAAGAATCAACTTCTCCAAGAACGTCGGTTTTCTTTTTGTCCTATAAATAGGCAAACATAGCGGCCAGGTGACACAGTGATTCACCAACAAGATTTCCTGTCGAGACAAAAGCCGTTGCTAATGCCTTTCTAATCCGACACCGGAAAGTTTAACCTTTGTACGGTTTTTCGTTGCCGCGTAAACGGAAATGGACTGACAATTAGATTCGTAATAACGATAAAAGATGTCGCGTTACCTTGCACGTCGTATTCGTGTCATAATTCTCGTCAAATTACTTTGTATAAAGCTACGTTTATACGTCGGGAGATAAGTTCATATAACCCATCACTTATGTTTTTTTTTCCCGTTCACATAATAGGAACTCACGTTCGTATAAAAGGATTTCATGGAATTACGTGCTCTAACAAGAAACACTATTCAACTGTTGATAAAATCAAACGAATTCTTTTTATATAGATCAAAAGTATGTATCACAAAGAAAGTTAATACAAATGATGCCATTTGGATTAGAATTTGGATAAAGTAATAGTGTTCGGGCTGCAAAATTTTTTATCCAAATTTGTATTTTTTAGAATTTTTTAAATCATTTAGACAGAGAAAATGCTTTTTTTTTTCACTTATTCCTGGACTTGATATATATTTATGCTTCAAATATAAATAATGCGTGTACTAGCAGAGAATCTGAGAATTGTCACTTCAGCCTAGAATTTTTCAAAAGTTGATATCACGAACACTTGTCATTGAAAAAGGACAAGTGTTGAAGGCGTTGCTCAACGTAGAAATGAGGAATTTTGTTCGGTCAAGGGTAATCGAGGCGAACAATTGGCGCGTATAAATTCGCAAAAGTAGCGCGGACAAAGATGGAATTGCAGTGGACCGTAATTAGAGGTAACGCGCCGCTTTTGTCGGCGGTCGCTGTTTGACTGTGCAATTTTTCCCTGATGGATGAAACGCTCGATTCCATGACTCGATCTAAACTTTAATTAGCAAATCATAACCGTGAGCAACCATGAGCACGCCTCCTTATTCGAACTCGACAGGTGGCACGAACGTTTCCCGGGCGTCGATTTAACAATTCTTAGGCGCCACGAGACGGGGAGCAATCGTTCAAATATTCTAGAGACGCATTTTTCATTTATGAAAAAAATGACATTTGTACTGAACACAATTTTTCAAATATGCATAGTATAATATTTCGTGCTTTCTGCAAATTTTCGTTTATTTAAAACGTTCGCAATCTGTGTTCTTATGATTGTTACGTTAAAAATCCGTTTAATCGGAAAAGTATTAATATATTAAATTGTTATCCTACGATTTCTGCCTACATCTAATCGAGAGTTTTGCTCTCAAATATATTTTCTACCTCCAAGAGATTTTTACTTAGAAAGATCTCGAGGTCGTCGCTGTTACGATAAGGCTTAACAAGAAGCTTGAAGACGAGATAAATGCCGCGAATATTTTTCAAACGGGGAACTTGCAAATTCTGCCGAGGCAGTGGTCATTAATCGGCCGCCAAGTATGGCTGTAACTCGGTTATTAGACACGAGTCGGCCGTTCCTATTGTGTCTAATTCTTGGATCGTAAATCGTAGAGAAGTTGCACGTGCATGCTGCGCACGTCGTGCATTACGAGCAACCAGTGCACGCATCATATCGTCCTTTATGGTAGTCGGTAATTTGCATTCTCCGTGGATACTGGCGCATGTCTCCTCCGTTGTGTAAATAATAGCCGGTTGCCTCGTTCGCGAATCTAACGAGTTTCAGTCGCTCAATCTCTGCTCCCTGTCGCCTTTCGTGCCCATTGTTCTCGCGCGTCGATTAAATGAAACGAAACCACTCCCCTCTTTCTCTTTCTCTGAACATTCGACGTTCAACCAGCACACAAAGCAAAGGACTTACTTAGAACGAAAATCGATACCTTTTAACTTCCACTTGGCAAAAAATAAAACTGATGAAAGATAATATTTCCTGCGCAAAATAATTTCATTAAAAACACACGAGAACGTGTTTCAAGGAAACTGAATAATACTATTTTTATAAGATACGCTTGCCTCCATGTTTAATTATAAGCAGGAATAATCGTGCAAACATTTTAATATGAGTTATATTTTCATTCATTCAAAAAAAAAAAAAAAAATGGCTTCTTCTTGAGGAGGAGGAGAAAGAGGAATCAAACGAATATTTTTGTTCCTCTTAAAAGTGAGACAGACGTTCACATCCGCGAAACGCGTCAACGTCATCGAATCGAGGACGTTCCCTGGCCGTAATAACGAGCCATTGGAGCACCAATAATAACGACGCGTTGCTAGAATTTATTACACCTGTCGGTAAATCTATAAAGAGAGATCATTAAGAGCGACGGTGACGTCGCGTTACGTCCCAGACGAGGTTCAACCGCCGTCGGATAATTGATTTCGTCTTCGTCCCAAGGGAAGAGGCGCGCGGCCTCGGATTCGCACTCCCGTTTACCGATCTATCCCATAAATGGCGGTTTTCCGCCGATCGCCTGCCATATCTACTCTATTAACCACGATAGAACGTACCAAACACTTAAGTATAACGCCACGCGTCGTTCCCTGCGAACAGTGTTAACGGCATTATTATACTTGTCTCGACAGCTCTTCTCGTTCGAGGCAATCGAATTCTCTCATTTCGTTAAAAAAAGAAAACGAAAAAAATATAGCGAGAAGAGGTTAGCTTGTTATTCTCCGTTTCGAACACACGTTAAAAGCATAGCAGTGACAGTGATAATTAACAAATACTGTCTTGAAAGAGGCAGTTCATCCGATCAAGTATTCCATTTAATAGTGCATCGCGTCACAATTCCTTTTCATTTCTGCTCTCCTAATTACCAGACTGATGAAGCAAAATTGTTTCAAGTTAACGTATTTAATTCGTGTGATTTTGCTTTTAAATCTATTGTTCCAAGTTTTCTATCTGAACAATTTGACGCACAATTATCCTCCGGAATGAATATAGAAAATGCATGCTTGCACAATTGCTATCGCTTGGTGGCTCGATGCAAAGCGACGAATATATGTCCACGAAACGAAAAATATCTTGCAATTGGCGCGTTCAGAATTTCGTCGAATGGCAATCGTCGAGAGAGGCGCGGCGAGAGAGCATTTTCTTTCTCGCGTCGAAGGCGAACGTGAGAGGGAAACCGCAAAAAAACCGTTTGCGAATTCGTCATTGAAACTAGGCGAGCGGCGGGCGGCGGATAAACGAGCAATTATCCTTGGCACGATCGCGACCGAACACGTCGCTGCTAATTGTCGGTACTAATTGCTTGTCACCACTCTCGTGGTCTCGTGGTCACTCGCACGTACGTACGTTTTCCTAGGGACAACAAACGGTGACGATGAATACGAGGGTTCTAAGTATTCGTGATTCGCGCGTGTCACGACGCGTAATTGATCGATCGAATTGAGGAACAAAGTGATTAATATTAGGTCTAAAAGTTAATTCGATATTTCTCGTGTTAAAATACTCTTCAAGATGTATATATTTCGTTTGTTTCATCGATTTAATCGTTCGTGCGTAAAACATATACTTAGATTTTTACGGATAATTATTTGTAACAATTCTGAATTCTTTGTAATTCGTCCCGTTCGATGATATTGGAACGGAATTGTTTCATTTTTCAAGCTATCGATGTTGATCACTTGTTGCTTGGATCAAGAAATCCTTCCGCATGCGGATCTCTTAATTTGACTTTATAATTTTTTTTCAGATTGTTTCGATATCGATCCAGTCGAAGAGAAAACACAAACGACGACTTTGTTACATCAAAACCGTCATGTTATCAAATTAAGTTAAATTATAATCATCTAAGAAATTGGGAAAAGAAAAGTTACGAAAAGTAATGAATAATATTCGAAAGAGGAAAAATTCTATATCCTTATATAAATAAACGGTCATTCCATTTTGAATAACCGTCATTATTTTCCAGACGTAAGATTTGCCCGACTCTAGATTCCTTGGAACGATCGAAACGGCTCGTTAATCGATTTCTCCTTACAGACGAGCCGAGCAGGAAAAACCTTTGCCTGGTATCCTTTCGGTGAGCATCCTTGTCGATTTTCTTCCTCGACCAACGAACACGCGCGATCTTCCATCTTCCAATCTAGGTTGAAAGAGGAAGTTTCGAACGATTGAGATATATCGTAGCGAAACTCTCTAAGAAACGAGACAATGAGCGGAGGAAATATGATGGAGCGCGCATACCGATCGGAATCGAGATCGGCACCGCGACTCGTTTCCAAGAAGCGATGTAATCGGGCATGGAAATCTCGAAGGTAAGACTCCCACGCGTCTTCATTAACATATTAACGCTTTTACAATCGTGCTCATATCTCGTTTCACTACCGTGGCTCGAGAACTCTCGGCTAAAACAGTCGAATAATGCCTGTAATCCGCGATTCAACGATCCAACGATCCGGAGCAAACGATCCGGCGTACAGGTGTTTCGACGAAACGAATTATTCAACGTTTCTCGCCACCTTCCCACCATGTGTTTATGCATCGTAGATACATAAGGAGAACAGAGCAGGAAAGAAAGAAGGAAAAAAGAAAAAAAAAACATGGCGAATAAACGGAACTTAGAGAGGATTATTCGGTAATTATGTAATTCAATAATTTCGAATGACTTTTCGAGACTATTTGATTAAGATTGCTATTATTAGAGAATTTCTATATGTTTATCACGTTAATACACAAACATATGATGGAAAAGTTGAGTTCAGGAATTACGATAAGCTTGAAATATCAACCACATCGAGCGTTTTACATAAACCATTATATTTGTTGTCAGTATCTATTATTGAAATCTTGATCCAAAGGATATAGCCGCATGCTGACACGCTGGGCTGCGGATATTTATGCATACATGCAAAATTTGAATGTGCAACCCAATCATACCCGATTTCTATTTAAATTCTTCATCTTTTCAATTACGTTGATAAAAATTTGATTTTTCATAAAGAATCCGCAATCTAATAATGGCAATCCTTTTTTGCAGATATTTCGAGAAGTAAAAGCAAAAAAAAAAAAAAAAAGGAAGGAGATTTATGTTACGCGTTAAAAGGGGAAAAAAAATTACTGAAAATCGTCACCTTTTCCTTGCAATTACCAGAATTCCCTTTCTTTTTTTCCTCGTGAAAGCGCTGCGATCGCGTGCCTCGGCTGGATACCACCTACGTCACAGGTAAAGACAGCGTAGACCAGCAGCGTTGCGGCGTAAACAGCGCTAAAAGCAGCAACGGCAACAGCAACGACGGTTGTGTCCACTTGGGAAGGAAGAAGGAGTGGAACGGCGGAGACACAGTCGTTGAGGGGGGGAAGCGAAGTGTGGCTGGCCGAGGCAGGAGAGGAGAGGTGGAGGCTGGAGACGAGCGACCAAGGAGGACGGTTCGAAAGAAAGAGGGAACGAGAGGCACGGTAGTCTATGGTCCAGCGACTCCGCTGCAAGAAAGAAAACGAAGCCGAAGCTTGTGGTCTCTGGCCGACTCGTGGCCAGTTTCTGCCGCGGCGCTCGACCGTCAAGCTCGCGATCTCTCGCAGGAACGACGATCCCTGTCGCTCATCTCGAGATGCGAACATCCTCGCCGCGGACATCTTACGGTGAACTCGAGATGCGGTGAACGTTCGACGAAAACTCGTGTTCGATTCCTGTGTTGTTCCAATTTCTCCTTCGAATTCTTCTCTCTCTCTCTCTCTCTCTTTCTCCCCCGGCGAAATCGAAAGTAATCTGTCGCGCACATCTCGAGGCTGTCGGGAAATCGAGCGCAGGTATAATATAAATATAGACGCGAATAGGAACAGGACGGGATAAAAAAAAGTTTTTTTCTTAACGAAACGTTTCTTCTTCGACGAATCTGCTGAATGTTCCAGCGTTCGATGCCCTGGGCCCGGGTGATCGAGCTACCTTCCCCGAGCGGAGCGTATCGTTATGCTTGATCGGGTTCGTCGTTGAAGCGGGTTTATCGAAGCGGAGCCAGCCACGGCGATGATTTATCAGACGAGCCATCATCAGTCACCGACCATGTCATCCGCGAGGAAGACGTCGCCACGGGCGCAGCGTCGAAACTTGCAGGCCTCGTCGGGGAAGTGCGCGAGCGCGAAGGCGAAGCGCGGTGACGAGCGGGCGGGGAACGAGGAGAGGTGCAGGGGAAGGTGCAGAGTGCAGTGGAGCGAGAAACACGTGAAGGAGGGGTTGGTTCTCGTCCAGGAGGCCCAGCTTGCCAGAGTGGTGAAGACGGGACCCATCACGGAGCATTACGAGATCGATCCAAAACCATTCGCGAAGTAAGACCGAGTTCATCGTTGACAGGCGGCGAGCGGGATCCTCGACGATAATATCGTTCGAGACGACACGCGTGGTTTCTTCGTGAAGGAAATTTCTTTTTTTTTCTTTTTTTTTAAGCGATGAATCGTCGTTGTTCCGTTCTGGCCTCCATCTGGTCGGGTAGTGCGGTAGTACTCGAAGCTCTTGGGGCCAGAATGGTTGTCTAAATCAACGGATACGTTTATTCTATAAACGTATTGGTAGATGTGATAAACATGTCGTAACTTTTCATCGACACTCGTCGATATACCGATCGTCTCTCAAAACAAACTCCCAACTTGTTACCAATACCAGTTCGAATCTGCTCGCATAACATTCCCTCGTTGAGTTCGTTGAGCGTAATTGCCGCCCGTGACTTCGCATCTTTGACGAATGGGTTTGGAAAGTCGGGTTTCGAAACGAAACTCTGCAAACCTACTCGCCTCGAATTAGCAAGTTTCGAAGGGTGGTTTTTTCGAGTCGCGACTGCCTCGTTAGCAGAGCACGGCCAAAAACAGGTCGAGACGGGCAAAAAACGGAGACGCCGTACGCGCGTAACGGAGAGACATTAATTCAGGGAACGAAAGCGTGGTGGAATATCGTCCAACTTTCCTAACATCGCCGACACGATGACTCCGAGACTCTCTCTTTCAGTATGTCGACCGTTCCTCGACATGTCAACAACGACTGTAAATAGCGCGATCCGAAATTCGATACGACGCGTGCACACCTGGTAAATTTACTTTTAAAAAACGTTCGAACCTTGAATCCACGGTATCGAGGGTAAGAGGCTTGGAGCCCTCCCCCCCCCTTCCTCGTTCAAATTGGAAACGATTAAAGTTAATTGCACCCGTTATCGGATCCTCGTTTCGACTGTCGCGCTTATCTGGACCAAAGGACGCCGGTGAAATTGCGAATCGGTGGCGAGGGAGGAGGAGGGGGCGGGGGGAAGGAGGATTGCGGGCGTCCAAGCAAGGGCGTCTACTTTCTCCCTGGAAATTTACGAAGCGCGCGCGCGCGCGCCCGTTTCCGGGTTGAAAGAAGAAGAAGGATTCCCCACACTCTTTTTTTTAACAGGAGTTTAAAAAAATTCTCGATCGCCTCGAACTTTCGAGATTCGTGGGCCCGAACGGAGACGTTCCATCTACCGGTGGGACGATCGGTTGTGGTGTGGGACGTTTCGCGCAACCCGAGTTTAACAGCGTCGCCGTTTTTAAGCGCAGCCTTGCCAGGCGCCGCGGCGTCGACCTTGCCGGGCGAGAGAGGCGCTCGAAATTCTTCGAGGCGATCGTAAAAATCTCGGCTGTCGGCTAATTTCACGGCTGTCCTCCTCCTTGGCCACTTTACGAGCCGGCGCGTATTTTAATCGCGCGCTTTAAGAGATTCTCCCCCCTTCTTCCTCCTCCCCCTCCTCGATTAATTTATTTCCTGGTCGTTTTTGTTTCGCAGCGGACAATGGGCGAAAGTTTATCGGTGCCGATCTCGATCGACGGGGATCCTGTACGCGGCGAAGTATTCCTCGAGGAATCGATTCAACGCGGACTGCAGCGCGGAGCTGAGGCACGAGATAGCTTTGCTGTCCCTCTGCTCCCAATCGCCGCGCGTCGTCCGTCTTCACGATGTCTACGAGACGCCCAAAGAGATCATCCTCGTGATGGAATAGTGAGCACGTTGTTTCTTCCCTCTTCGAATCCCCCCGAAATCTGTCGAGTCTGATCGAACTTTGAACTTTGCAGCGCGCCCGGTGGCGATATGCAGACGCTCATCGACGGCGATTTGGTGCCCCTCGAAGGTGACGTGGTGCACTTTGTGAGGCAGCTAGTGGAAGGACTCGCCTACCTCCACCAGAGAAATATCGCCCATTTGGACATCAAGGTAAGTTCGACCCATAAAAGGTCGAAACGAACTTGTCACGCTTCTCGTATATCCGGATCCCGGAACCGAGCCCCGCTCAGCGTCGCGTCCGCACATAGTTCCGATCGTTTTTTCTCTCCCCTCCAAAACCAAAATTCTCCTAGCTTTCTCTGGAAAAAAATCTATCCGAAGAAATCGAAACTGGAATCTAAAGAATTCTGATTCGAATCGACAAATCCATTCCTTCTCGTCTGATCTTTCGTCAAATGTATCGCGAACGAAATCAAGAAACAATTCGATCGATACTTGTATCACCTTCCTTCCTCCTTTTCTTCTCGTTCGATTTTTTTATCGAATAATTTTCAAACATTGGAAAAGTCAATCTATCCAACTCGCGAAAGGATTCATCGAAAGGATCGGCTTGTTAATTGCGGGATCGGCACCGCATTACGATCGAAGCGAGCCGATTCCGCGATAAGCGGCCGGTAAACAAATTGCAATTGCCTTTTACGCCGGACAAAGGGGAGATACGAGCCGAGATACTCGCGCGATTCTTGCAAACGGACGGAAAAAAAAAAAAAAAAAAGAATGGAGCACGATTGGATACGAAAGAGCGATGCGTACCCGCGCAATTTATCGATACACCTTTTATTTCTCCAATCGCGGAAACGTTCTTTCGTTCGAAAAAAAGAAAAGAAAAGAAAAGAGAGAACGCGCGGCGTGTCGTCGTCGAATAAAAGCCCCGTATCCTCGACTCGTCTCTCGAGCAACCGTCGCCTCGCTCTTAACGACCAATAACGACCGGTTTCGCGAAATTCTCCTCGATTTTTTGCCCGAAACTCCGCGCGACCCACGCTCGTAAAGTATCACCTCGACGTAATTAAGAGTTTCGCCCGGGTTTTCGTTTCGCTAACCGAAATTTTTTACGACTTTCTCGCGGCTCTTAACGGCCGAGCATCGCACACGCGGATCGTCAAAGTAAACAAAGCGGTTCGAGGATCGAGAATAGTACGAATAAGAAAATTTGGCGAGAATGAAAGAAAGGACTCGTTTCTTGTTATTCTCGCGAGAAATTCGATGAGCCTAAAGTGTTTGCCCGGGACATGTGCACGTTTTTACCGAAGGATCGAGTTTCGCCCGGGTTTTTGTTTCTCTAACCGAAATTTTTTACGACTTTCTCGCGGCTCTTAACGGTCGAGCACCGCACACGCGGATCGTCAAAGTAAACAAAGCGGTTCGAGGATCGATAATAGTACGACTGAGGAAAGTTGGCAAAAATGAAGGAAAGGATTCGTTCTTGTTATCCTCGCGAGAAATTCGACGAGTCTAAGGCGCTTGCTCGGGACATGTGCATGTGCACGTTTTTACGGGAGGATCGAGCGCGTGCCGACTTTTATCGGCGGCGTAAATCGTTTCTTACCCCCTCGAATCCCCGAATGCTTATTTGCATGCGTTCACCAGGCTGTACACGCGCTCTGCTTTCCAAAGAGGATTCCAAAGATTATGGAATTGTAATTCGAAGCTTACGAAGTTCTCGGTTAATTTTTCTATTTCTCGTGTAAATATGCGTGTAAGTTGTCTGAATACTTCTCTAAATTCTAGGCTTTGAGAATTACATTGAATCATCTTATAAATATAATATAATCAAAGAGAATGAAATAATATACATCTATCAAATAATTAAATTAAATTAAACTCGCAACTAAGGAAACGAAATTGCGATCTTGGCAAAGATTTTTCAGATTACGTTAAGCAGAGTTAAAAAAAAAAGGGTCAAACCTTCCCTGCAAAAAAGAGAAAGGAATTAAAATCCGGAACCGCAAACTCCTCTCGATCCGTGTTAATCCGTTGGACAATGGCGATGCGCGTTCCAACAAAAGAGGCGAAACGATTCTCGATCGTAAGTTCGGCGAATTTAATTCGCCGTGAAAGAAGAGAAGAACCTTGGTCGGTTGGCGAATTTCTCGCCGCTCCGTTCGGCCAATGATCGTCACGCGCGAATCCGCTCTTATTCCACCGCTCCATAAACGCTCGAACGCCGTATTTGGATATAGCGGGGCGCGTGTTAAAAGGGGAGAGGGGGGCGGGCGCTCGAACGCATCGTATCGCGCGCGTGCACACGCTGCGCCTCTTTCTGCCGAATCGATTGTCGACACACACCTTCGTCTCGATTCCGAAATTCTCTCTCAGCCGGCCGGAATATCGGGACCCCACGCTCCGCGGTGACCACGCCCTTGCTCCGTCCAGGTGAATCACACCTGGTTCCTATCTTGATATATATATATATGTATGTATACCCGTGTCTGGCCGCCATAACTGGAGCAATCGTTGATAACCGGCGATCGAGATTCCCGGGGAAAGAGAAAGAAAGGATCCAGGAACACGGCGCGTTCTCCTCCGAAACGGGAAAATCGTGGATCGATCGAGGAATTTTTCGAATCTATGTTCGTGGCGCTCGATGAATCATATATATCGCTCTGTTGACGACGGCAGGTAACTGGAGCATAATCTCGCGACATTTTCCAGAACGGAGGAGGAGAGGAAATTGAATGGAACGCCATTCATTTGTATCCGTGAAGTAAATCGGCTTCGAGTGATAACTTCGTTTGTTTCAAATGCTCGAACACGATCTTGGATTAAATCGCAACTTAAGAAATTAAGGAGGAAGAGTTTTTCGAAGATTCTTTTCGAAGATTCTTGGTCGGCCCACGCTGAAAGTCCGGCATTTCTGGCGTGGGATTCCGGTCAGAAAAAGTAAGGAACAGAGGTCGATCATCGAGGAAGCGATAGCAAGATTTATCGTCTCGTTCCCCTTGATTCCCTGCCGAGACGCCTCACGGCAAATTGCGCATCTCTTCGCGAGAATTATTTTTACGCCTTTTGTCATTATTTATTAGCCGCGTGCCACGGGGACCGTCCACTGCTATCGAGGGGAATATATATATATATATATATACTTTGAATATTCAGATATTACCGCCCACACGCTCGCATCTCCAAGGACCGAGGAGAGCTTCTCGAGAGCCGGCCAAAGATTCTTACCTATCTTGCCCCGTTTGTTCTCCGCTCGACGCTTACGTAACGTCGGATCGTTATTTCGTTAGATCGTTACCAGATCGGTGGTGATTCGAGAGCAACGAGCGTGGGTCTAGCGTAACGATCAACGCGAATCGTGTACTTGTTAGGCTGGGAAATCGCGACGGGTGACGTGTATAAGGAAACGCGAGGAAACCGGCCGTTGGGAAATCTAGGCTTCGGCGAGAGACGCTCGATCTAGGATATAGGTTGCCGCTTATTCTCTCGTCCATCGAACGCGCTCGCATCGCGAACCGAATCGAGCGCCCTCTCCTCCCTTTTGCTCACGGAGGAAGGAAAGAAAGAAAGAAAAAAAAAATGGCGCTGCGCTTCGAACGCAGCCTCCTCGCCGCTTGCTTCCACCGGGAAACTTAATATTCCATTCTATTCGTTCGTGCGCGCACGAATTTATCGTAACAGCATCTACCGTGTTTATGTAAATGATCGCTATGTACTCTCCTCTCCTCGAATGAAGCGCGAATCACGAGCCCGCGATGTTTCCTCTCGGATCTTTCCCTCTCCGCTCCCCGCCCCGGAATCTCGTCTCAGTTTTCAACTCTCAGCTCTATCCTATCGTATCTTCTCCCCTCCTCCTTCTCCGCTCGCGAGTGAATGAAGAATAAGGAAAAAGTGGTGAAAGAAAGAAAGAAAGAAAAAAGAAAGAGAGAAAAAGAAAAAAGAAATAGAATGCCGCGACACGGTAGCAAGAGACTTAGAGATATCCCGCCGAGCAACAGCGTGACGCGAAAAAAGGAACGACGACAAGTTTAAGGTTGCAAGCCTCGTTTGCATGGACCGAAGCGTTTCGAAGCCGAGATCTTTTATCTGGATTCGCATGGATCATCGAGGAAACGCATCGCAATACTTGAGGGAAACAACGTGTACAGGCATAGCTAATTTCCTTCCTTCGCGGACTGAAATAACAATAATCGGGGCGTGAATCACATCGGATCTATCGGCGCAATATTTCTCATTAGCTTAAAAGCATTGTAATCGCGAATCGGGAGATTATTCGGCGAGTCTGCACGACGCATCTATATATTCCCCCGATACGATGCAATTTATGATACAACGCCACACAACGGAACGAGATAGTTGTTGGGGCTGGCGCTGCATTTCGCATGACGTCACGAACGAAATATCCCGCGACGCTCTACCTTATATGACGTCATGGACGAGATACTCCGCAGATACTATACTTTATACGACACCACGGATGAGATATTACGCGACGGAATATAGTTTATACGATGCCGCGGGCGAGATACTATTCCAACGACGCAGTACCACCGTTCGTGCGGACGAGATATCTCGCGGCATAATATATATCGTTTGCAAGACGGCATGGATAAGATATATCCGCGAGGTGTCTCGCGAGTATTGGTCCGTGACGTCGCACGAACGATAGCGGGATATCTCGTCAATGGCGCTGGTGTGATGTTCCACGATATTATATATATATATATAAAATACCTTGTCGTCCATCACGTCGAAGGAATAATAATATATCACGGAATATCTCATCCGTGTGATGTATAAGTTATATTGTCTCGGAATATCTCGAATGCAGAACACCTCGAATACCGAGTGATATTGCGTTGCGAGATATCTCGTCGTGTGATGCGTGTTCGATACGATATTACATTATAGCACAGGAACGTTTCACAGAATATCTCATAACCGTGGCGACGTGTTATTATATGGTCGTCAAGATCCCTTTGGAAATGATCCTAATTGAAAAAAAAAAAGAGAGAAAAAAAGACAAGAGTTTATTAAGCATTTAAAAATCTGTCTCCGGTAAATGCGTACGTCTTAATAAGGAGAAACGACATGCAACAAGACGAAAATCGGTCGAACAATAAGGGAGCTTGTTTATAATTAAATTTGATCGCGCGATAATCGGGTACATGAAAAATATTAACGAGCTCATTTTTCGTTCATTGCCACAGGTCGAGAAGTACCGGTCGTTTACTTGCGATCGAAATCCGATTAAAGAGAGGGGAAAAGGTGGAAAGAAAAAAAAAAAACGAAGGCTTTTGACCGAGCTGAATTAAAGGCTCAATTAACGGCGACTAATTGATATCGAAAGAAAGAGATATATATATATATATAAACGAATCGATCGATCGATACTTTTTTTTACGTTTCAGCCGCAAAATTTGGTGATGATGGGCACTTTCCCGGAATGCGAGGTGAAGCTGTGCGATTTCGAGATCTCGAGAGTGATATTAGAGGGGACGGAGGTGAGAGAGATCCTCGGTACACCGGATTACGTGGGTAAGCACGCAGTTTTTCTCCAAACGACTTCATTCCCCCGATCTTATCGATCGTGCCATCTCACGAATAAGAAATATTACATGTGTGTGTGTGTGTGTGTGTATGCGAAAGAAACGGGATGCGAGAGTCATCCCTCTCGTTTCCTCTCGATTTTCGATTACACGTATAAATAATAGGCGTTGTCGATACACCGGCGATGATGTATCGCTCGCATTACTTTTCGACCCGAGTTTACCGCGAACGCGCGGACAGGTAAACAGGCGTGTGTCGACGCTTTGCTCCCGGTTGTTGGTTAATTGCCACCAATCGATATCGCTGCCTCCGTTAATTGACGACCTCTGGTTCGAGCGAGATCGCGAGCATAATCGATATTAATTGACACGTTAGCCTTATTACGCGATCGCGTCCACGAAACTGAATCGAGTTTTAATAAACCTAATTACGTGTTGGAAGAGAAGCGGGAAGAGAATTTTTTTTCCACTCGATATTTTGCTTGTTTCAAGTACACGTCTCGGGAACGAGGTGTCGACCAGGAATCCAGGACCGACAAGGCTTAATCGAAGTGACTTTTGAGGCGATTTTAACCAACTTTTTCCTTTGCGAAAACTTTCGTTTTCTGGTTTCGTTGACGTGTTATTAACGAAAAACACTGGAGCGCGTAGAGTTGTTATACGGTAGTGTTGGATATGAACTGCTATCGAGCTCGAACGAACAAGTCGAGAAGCAACGTGGATCGAGGTGAAAATCTATTGAATGAATATTAAAATTATATCGAATTATACTTTATACTTTCTCAAACAAACAATGAGTAAACTAATTAGCTTCGACACGCGTCGCTTCGATCTGTTTGTTCAAAACTTGTTTGGCGACTCGTCGACGACACGTATCCAACGCTATCGTTGGTCACCTTTTTTTCAATAATAACCGTGGATAAAACCGAATGGAAAATTTTCGCAAAAGAAAAAGTTGTTCGAAATTATCTGATCGTAATTGATTGAGAAAAACATCTTTGTAAAATATACGCGTGTCTATGATCGACTCGTTTGACTTCTCGTTTTCATCGAGTTTCCCTCAAACGCAATATCTCTCGAGCATCCTATAAAGCTCGTTGAATGAAAGGCTCACGATCGTAGGTTGCATATTTAACGATATAATTGACGCGCCCCATTATCCTCGTTGATCGTATCGATTCGTCGAATAACAGAGCTAGCTCGTATCGTTGAATATCTTAATCGAGCTCAACGTTTCTCGAAATGAACGCGAGGACGGGTAATCGTGATCGTGTCTCCCATGCCTTATTCATGAGAGTGCTCGTCGAATTAATTCTCGCTACAAGAATTTTATTAACTTTACGCCTTGAGAGAACTCACTCGCGACGTGTAATAATCGCGATCCAACGTTTTTAACAAACGTTTACGGCCACGGTAAACTGTCACTTGGAGCGTGGAACAACAGCTTCCGTCTATCGCGCCAGTCACCGCCTACGGGGCGATCGATTTCTTTTCTCAAATAAAAATATATGTGACGTTCCCTTGGATGATATCACCTAGCCTAATTCGACGATGCTTTTTTTTTAAAATTCCAGCACCCGAAATTCTCCACTACGAACCGATCACTCTGGCCGCGGACATGTGGTATGTAAACACACGGATTATTAAATTTCCTATCCTGTTCCGAATCGTTTATGGAATCGTTTATTTTTCAAGGTCCGTGGGTGTAACGACGTACGTTCTGTTAACGGGATTCTCCCCTTTCGGCGGTGAAACCGATCAAGAAACGTTTCAGAATATATCCCTGGGCGAGGTAGACTTTCCCGAGGAATTGTTCGGCGACATATCGGCGCAGGCGAAAGATTTCGTCGCGAGGCTTTTGGTGCTGGACCCGAGGTAAATCCAAGTCGAAATCTTCCTTATTATAAACAATAATTACATGATTTTTTAAATCTAAAATTCTTAAAATTCCTTTTACAAATTACTCGCAAGATTTGAAAGTTCCCATTAGGAAAGAGAAAAAGAAAAAGAGAAGAAAAAGTTCGTATGTCTTTCATCAAGTCTTTCAAAAATTTTGAGATTTTGAATTTTTCGTTTAAAGTAATTAGGAGGAAGATGAAATTTCTTGTTTTAATTGTACATAATCTGGCCATTTTTTATATACCGATCTTCTTTACCAAGTCAGTTGTAACAAAAGATCTCGTAGATACGATTGTGTTGAATAACTCTGAGTTGCTTGAAATCCTGCTTCTACTCATCTTATTATACATTATTGAAAACCAAGTGTTTCGAATTCCATGGTTGCTTGGAAAAATCAATCATAATGATACCGCGGTATGTTTCAGTGCACGAATGACCGCGAAACAATGCCTGCGTCACGATTGGCTACGCGGCGCGCCTACACAAGCGTCGCCTCATCTCAGAAGATACCTGTCGAAATCGAGAGAAGTTCTTCTGGAACGAGTTGTCAGCCGGGAGAATCTAAGAAGGGCGGCGCTTTTGAGCCAGGCGAGCAGTCAAGCGAATCTATCGAGCGACGCCCAAGAATCATCGAATCATCCCGATCAAAGCTTGCAAGATTGTCTGTTGAGTCAAAGCGAGATGTGCCTGAGTCATCGCCTCACCGGAAGCCGATCTAGTCTCGAGGGTAGCGGGGAAGATTTTCCGAGCCCGGCCGATTCTCGAACGAGTTTGAACTCGTCCAGAACGAATCTGAGCTGCGCGAGTTGTTTGCTCAACAAGGAGCAGACCCAAGGGTTGCTCGATCGAGCGCAAAGTCGGTCGCAGGCCAACTTAAATCACAGTCTCAGCCGTGGACTATTGTCCAGAATACGTAGCTTGAATCGAATCCAGTCCCAAGCGTGTTTGCTCAACGAAAACTCCTCGGCCCGAAATTCTTCGTTGCAACCTCGAATGATAATAAATCCCGTGATCAGCAAGTCGCGCGAGAAACTGTATGGATTGAGATCGTTGTCGAAGTCTCAAGGAGTTTTGGATATATACAGAAGCCTCGAGTGTCTTAGACGAAGAAGGAAGAGCTACCAACGAGCCAAAACCGAGGATATATTGCCGATTTTTAAGAGATTAGGTGCTGAAATAGATACGTCCAACGTAGGAGATCACCGTTCTTATGACGATGTTTCTAGATTGATCGAAAGGAAGGAGCACGTTAACGACGAGATGAAAGACGACTCGAATACGATGAGGACAGACGAGAAAGTCGCGAATGAGGTTAACGATCGACCGTCTAGATATACACAGGTGCGAGGAGAAGATGTAGAATCGAGGGATCGAGCATTCGAGTCGGAGGAGAATTTGGATTCGTTGAAATCGATCGAATCAGACACGTTGACCGAAGACTCGGACGAAACTCCGGTGAACCGCGACACCGAATCGAACCTCGTAGCCGGGAAACGACCCTGTCAACGACAACACTCCGATGCTTCGAGTCACTCCAACAACTCTGGAACATCGGACGACAAGGAAGATCGATCGACCGAATCCGAAACCGAAGAGCCAAAGTACACCGTGGCCCAACTCGTGTCTGCCTTCAATAAACATCAAGAAGTCGCCTCGAGGACGAGTTTAGAAGCAATTATGACTGAGAAGAGAGTGAACGAGGTCACTTTTCCGACCGGAACGAAAGCTTTGAGACTGTTCATACCGGATATTAATATCAGTGAGAGCAAGATCGTGAGACGGAAAACGAGTTACAAGCCGCGAAAAAATTGGGAGGAATTGAGAAAAAAGAACGAAAAAGACGAGGGGATTTTGAAGAAT
Source organism: Apis florea (assembly GCF_048593485.1). NCBI lineage: Eukaryota > Metazoa > Arthropoda > Insecta > Hymenoptera > Apidae > Apis > Apis florea. The sequence continues at coordinate 63,579 of NW_028256685.1, read as the reverse complement.
TTTGTCGACTCGGGCAACGAAGATGAAGATGAAGATAACGTCATTGGTTCTGATTCCAAAAATGGCACAAGGAAACCCGATACTATAGAAGAGCAAAAGAACAAAGGATCGAATGAACGCATCGGGTCATCCGAGTGGTCGAGTCCATTGCCGTTAATAGAAATCAATGGAGATTCTATTTTTGCGGAAGCCACGGTTCAAGAAAATGTCGATACAACGATTGATGAGAAGTACAAACAGTGCGTGAAAGGAGCCAAATCGAGTGTAATGGAAGCAGCCAATGACAAGTTTCAAAAGACGCTAAATAATTCGGATCGTTCGATGACTACGATTGCTACTCGCCAAAAAGAAAGATTACCAAATTATATTTATCCCGAAATGGCGTGCCATATGAAAAATGATTCTCAAGATTCAATTAAAAAGGCAACTTTTGTAACGACGAACGTTAAAAATCCGAAGATACAAAATATAGATCGAACAAAATCAACATATAATACGGAGAATATCAATGTAAATTTGAAAGATATTTTACAACGGGTAGATAGTTGTCAAAATAATCCGAAAGAGAATTTAGAAAATTTAAGAAAAAGAACATCAATTACGAAAATAATTTTGAACGATAATTTGCCATTAAATGATAATCAGGAGAAGAACGAAGGAGAGAACCGGTCAAGTAGTCGAGCACAAAGCGAACCACCCTTAACTTTGAATCCCAAGGAAGAAGATCACAAAATGAAATTAGTCGTATCACCTTCTTTTGCGAGATCTTCCTCGATGTCCAGTGAAAGTAGTTGTCCAACGCCCTCTAGCATGCATTCCGATGCGAACGCCTCCTGGGAAGATGTTCAACGAAGTACAGTGGGATCAAACGTATCTTTAGAGAAAGAAGATTTTGGCAAAGTTCAACGAAGAACCGAGATTCAGAGAACTTCAAGCGAAGGAAAAAACAAACAATATGCGGAAGACAAAAGACTTTGGGGCAGAGTTTGCACGGGATCTTATAACAGAGCGATGGAGAAATTTAGCAAAAACAACGATGCGAATAAGAAACCTGTCGGTCAGTTAAACGGTTCGCAACAAAACGGAAAAATTAGAAGGAAAAGCAGTCCTGCTATGCCTCAATATATTAATCCATAGAAATAGATTTTCCTTCCACGAAGACTGATTCCAAAATTTTTGGCGTTTTCCAATATTACGGTGATTCATATCGGAAATCAAATGGCTAAATTTTTTTTTACGCGAATTCTTTGATTAGGATCAATCTGTAACTTTATTTTTGATAAACGTTCGTAACGTAGTCATCTTTCAGTGGACCAAATTGGCGGATAAATAATTTGCAAACGTGTGTCATCAAATGCTTGAACGACAAACCTGTCATTAAAATCCCATCTGGGCGTTGCGTGATCAAAGAAGGCGATCGAACGTGATTGATCGTCATAGCCTTATCCTTGACTTAATCTCCATATCGAGCGATCTTCGAGAACTACTTTTTTTCCAAGTGCGTAGTATCGATGAACACGTGGATACATTATGTGTATTTGAATAACCAAGAAAACGAAACTTTTAATTTTAACCGAAAAATGGTATACCGATCGAATGACAGGAAGGAAGTATCGATTGTGTCAATTTTAAATCAGATTCAATGTGAATTAACGGAAAGCTGAGCTTAACTGTATGTTATACAAAGAACGCGAATTTTGCGTTCAAAAAAATTGCTCATTTATCAGAGATTATCTTTCTACGGTACAACTATGTTTCTATTAATTTTTTGGTACTTATAGAAACTTATTTAAATACATTTTTAATTGGCATAACAAAAATATTAACATCATTATATCATAGTAGTAATTAGGTTATTGAAAAGGTTCGGTTTAGTATATCTCATTTAAATTTTAAATGATTCGTTCAATTTTGTATCGAAGATATCTCGACAATAAAAAGTTCTTATCGTTAAGGATCATGTATTGCATCGGTTTTGGATCTCCTTCAATTCATACGAATCAGTTCCTTTTCATTTTCATTCGGAAACTATTTACTATCCTATATTTTTATTATTTTAAATTCTTCGAAAATATGATAGGTAAAGAAAGAAATTTTAATTGGACAAAGATTTGGTAAAATTAAATCTTATTATAATATAAAAACAATTCGGCATTCGTCGCACATGTTATTAGCGATAATAATATTAATATACACAAAATAATTGCGGCATCTCTTTCTCGGTCACTAATATTCATTCCCATCGACTTTTTCTCACTCTCTTCCTTTCTCCTCCGGAAGCTTGTGTATCCTGAGTTTTTGATTGTTCCGTATTTGGTTTTGGAGGTACAGGAGGTGGTGGAGGCATTATCACCGAAGGTCGCGTAATAGTTTGTTCCCACGTGTGATCTGATGATGCCCGGAACTGAAAATCAATTCTCGTATATCATTCCAAATTCTATATTCTATATAAATGATCGTATCGAAATGAAATTTACTTGAGAATTGTATTGACTACGGAATGCAGCTTTCATGGCTGACAACCGATCACTACCTGGCCCGTGTCTTTCTAATTTTTTAACAACTTCACTTATGTCCTTCGATCCTTGCGATGAGGAACTGCAACTCTAAATGATAATTCGATTAAGTTTTAAACCCCATATATAAATTTGAAAAGAAAATTTAAATAGATTTTAATGAATAAACACCGATGTCGAAGAAGCTTCTGGTCTTCCTCTAAATCCAAGTCCAGCTCCTCCAACATTCAAACTCTTTCCTTTTCCACCTTTGAATCTTGACTTGCGGAACCAAGCACTTTGCATTGCTAAATCCATAAGGCTCTTTGGTACTTCTTGATTCGCACCCTCCAAATTTCGGACTAAATGACCAGCAAATTCTTTATCTTTTTCTGTTACAAGAGTATACGCTGTTCCTTTTTCACCTGCTCTACCCGTTCTACCTATTCTATGTGTATGAGTATCGATATCTCTAGCGACATCGTAATTGAGAACGGTTCTGATATGTGGAATGTCCAAACCTCGAGCTACGTAAGATTGAAACAAGTTTTAAAATTAATTAATAAAATTATTAAATTTAAAGTAAGAATATAATTACCCGCAACATCAGTAGCAACTAATGTACTGACTTCTTTTTTTTTAAAAGCCGTTATTACTTTGTTTCTTTCAATTTGATCCATGTCACCATGCAAAAGTAAAACATCAAATTCTTTTAACTTAAGATTATTCGCAAGTTCTTCTGCATTGAGCTATGATAAAAAAAAGATGGAACAATTAGAAAAATTGGTCGAGTATTGTTTTCATCTATATCACAGTTGCTGACCTTTTTAGTTACGAAAATCAATAAGCTACCAGCGCTTAAAAACTCAATTAGATTTTGCAATAACCATGTCCATTTACCGGTTGGATTATTATTGAATACTATCACGTGTTGTGTGACGTCGGCATTCGCTTCACCGACGTCCCCTTGAACTATCCTAACTGGATCCGTTAGAACGTCCCTCGCAAGCTTTTCTACCCTCTTTTTGAAAGTTGCACTGAACAACAATGTTTGCCTGTCTGGCCTTACATGGTTACATATAGAACGCACTTGCGGCTCTGGAATTAAACAGAGCGGTAACAAACAAAATAAAAGTATTATTAATAGATTGAAAGTTTCCCAACAACCACGTACAATCGATGAAGAAAACGATTCTTTTTTCTCCCATATTATGATATTATTAAATTACAATATAACGATATATTTACCAAAGCCCATATCGAACATTCTATCAGCTTCATCCAATACCAAAAATGTTACTCTGGTCAAATTTGTAGCCTTCATTTTAACTAAATCTATTATTCTACCCGGTGTTGCGACTACTATCTCTGCACCTCCTTCCAATGCTTTACTTTGTTCCCATTTGCTACCTCCACCGTAGCAACAGCATACTTGAACATTATACACTTTTCCAAATTTTCTTGCTTCTTGATAAATCTGTGAATAGAACATACTGCATGAATTTGTCTCTAGGAGATAATATTTATATTTTGTGACAATTTTTTATTTACCTGTTGTGACAATTCTCTTGTAGGAGCAAGAATCAAACCTATAGGTCCGTCACCTTCCTTTAATTCTCTTTGATCCATAATGTGAACCAACATTGGCCAAATAAAAGCTGCTGTTTTGCCACTACCAGTTTTTGCTATACCTATTATATCTCTGCCGCTGAGTGCGGCAGGAACTGCTTGAGCTTGGATAGGAGTAGGTTGAGTATATTCGTTTTTTCTAATAGCTTTTATCAATGCATCATCAAAACCAAAATGACCGAAACTGGTAACCGGATTTGGCGGAGATGGGCCAGATACTTTTATCCCTAAAGTTTTTCTTAAATCGTCGACCTGTTGCTTATTTAAATTAGCAATTTCATCGTGAACGTTATAAAAGTTTTTCTCGAAAGATTCGTATTGTATCTCGCTATGATCGATAGGTGGTAAGGGATCTATCTCCTTTTTTTTTGGAATAGCGATTGGATTCCCGTCTTCGTCGTATTCGATTTCTTGATCAGATTCCTCTTGTTGCAAACCCGCGGTTGGATTTTCTTCCATATACCTAATCAATAATTCGTTATTCCTTTTCTCGAATATTTTCTTATACCATTAAGAAAATTAATGGAACTCTTACCTGTAATAACTCTCTTCATCATCCTCACCATCAATATCCGCTCTGAATCCCTTAGATTTCTCTTCTTTTCGTTCATCTTCAGCCAGTTGAGCTTCGTAATTATTTTTTTTAACTTCCGCATCTATACCAGCCATAAATGCATCTAGAGGATCTTCTTCACTATCGCTATCTTCCTTTGGTGTTGATTTTTTCATCCAATCATAAGTGGGAGATCCAGGCGCCGGAATATATTCCAAGGAGTATGGTGGAGGATCATCGTCATCCTCAAAATATCTAATTTTACCCGTTAGTTTTGCATTTGAATTTGTCTTTGCATTTGATCTCTTCTAATTTCTTTATATTTATACTCACTCTTCCTCGGTTTTGCTACGTTTCTTTGGCATTCCCCAACATGCAGATAAAGCATTTTCAGTGATGGAATTCATAGTATGATAGCCTTGTTTGCTTAGAGCAGAATTTGGTGGAGGTGGTGGTACGTTAGAACCACTTCTCTTTGTGCCAGTCATTTGAAAGCCGGCAAACCCAAAGCCTTTTGGCTTATTACCCCCTCCACGGTGATAACTCATACTTATTTTATTCTGTGCCAAAATGTGAGTATATTATCACTTATGTACCCCAAATTTATTCTTATGCTAAAACAGCAAAGAACTCAAGCGAATCATATATTCACGAATCGTCTTTAATTATTCTACTTTTTAATGCAATCATCATTATTCCACAGTTTCTCTTCAATTCAAAGAAACATATTTTATCACTTGCACGATTAAATATCAATAAAATACATTGTTAATAAACACATTTTGAATGAAGACACAAAATATATACATATACATATATATATGACAAAAAGTCAATTGCACAGCCTATTACGTTTTATTTATATCAATTACAATAGCAAATATGATGTACGAAATGTAAAAATATGTCGTATAATATCAACAAGATCGTTTCAAAGCTATTAAAAAATGCTTTCCAGTGAATTATTATATTTATTTTTTCTGTTTAAACGTAAAGAATGAGGTTAGAACACCTTCGTAACCTACTAATATGTCGGGGAATGTTCAAATACATATATTTTACGTACAAACACTATTTCACTATTCGAATGATATTTTAGAGCGATTACTAAAAGCGAATCTACCTTACACAAATACCCTTCAAGAAGTTACTTTACATCTAATAAAATGCAACTCCAAATACTTCCAATATCGAACAAAAGTTTGTAATATATATTACAACATAGACGGTGCTGCCCCCATATGGAGTTATTGTTATCTTGCATCATCTGAATGGTTATAATTTTGAAAATTTAAAAAAAAAAATATACACATACACACACACATATATATATATATATATATACATAAATTTTAATGAATAAAATTCATTTTATTGTTGACAAATTAAAAAAAAATTCAATAGTATAATGTTAAAAGTTGCATTCAAAGTATGAATATAGAACTCTCTTTTACATTAGAAACAAAAATATTTGTTGGATATCATTTTCTCGCGTATATTTCATCGAACAATATTAATATACAATGATAAATTATTTTTAATCGTAGATTAAAACATAAATCGATCGTAACGTTATAATTTATCGATAATCATTTTTCTACACATAGAGCTAAATTCAGTAAGTCTCCTAGAAATAAATAAAGTATCAGTTCAAAAAGAAGAATAAAAAGAAAATCAATTTTCAATTGATTAGATATGTGGAGATACGATAGGACAAGCTCTTCTTTATTATCGCGACAATGTCAATTAAAAAAAATATTCATTCATATTCTTGTGGTCGAATGACATAAATAGTTTTATCACAGCTGAATCGATCGAACATCCGAGCCTGCGTGCTAACGGAGGCGCCATGCGACTTCTTCGTAGATTTCAGCGTCCGTCGTAATCTCGTTCGTTGCAGTTTAGATTTTGTCATAATCGGTCAAGCCTCGAACAATTGTGAATCGAAACGAATATAATCAATTCCACGTAAGTAGAAAATATAATTTATTAAACGTACGATTAGCGGAATGGCAATGCGTTTGCCAAACAAACGTCCATTCTCAAATGTTCCTTATCAGTACGATAATCAGCAGTTTTGACATTTGATTCACGAAAATTTGTAAACTCGAGAACGAATTACTCTAGTAAAACGCATTGCAATTTGTAAGGAATGTAATATATGTTCGACAAGAAAATTCTAAAAGGAAGTTATGTTTAAAATAAGTGAAAATGCCATCGGTACGCCGAATGATCCTCGGACACGTTATGTCCGGTTTATGTACCAAAATGAATCGCACGAAAAAACTTCAAGGAGATATACTTGAAACTCCAATGAAAAGATGTCTTTCCACCTTCGATATCACGCTACTCGGTAAGCATATACTTTTATACGTTATTTCAACCGTAAGGACATGCACGACCACCATATCGCGATTTCTCGTATACGCGATAAAGTAGTTTCCAAACCGGAATGATATAATTGCACACCCGTAGTGTAACGTTTCCGACTTCCAGAAATTCTCACTTTGCCCTCGATATTTGCCTCGTATACAAATTTATATATTTACATAAATTTATCTTCCAGGCGTTGGTCATATGGTTGGCGCTGGAATCTACGTTTTAACAGGAACGGTAGCTCGCGACACGGCCGGCCCAGGCGTAGTTTTAAGCTTTCTACTCGCCGGCATAGCCTCTCTATTGGCAGCGTTGTGCTACGCCGAATTCGGGGCACGGATCCCGAAAGCTGGTAGCGCTTACGTTTACACGTACATTTCTGTCGGCGAATTTTGGGCTTTCGTAATCGGATGGAACATTATATTAGAGCACATGATCGGTAAAGACGATTTCTTTATTTAAATATTATAATCGATCGATAGACTTCATCGTGGAACTTTTGCATCCGGAAATAGGCGCGGCATCCGTGGCAAGAGCTTGGAGCGGATATGTCGATTCTTTAGCGGGGGGATCGATCAGCAATTACAGCCGTCGAATAATGCACGGATACACCATGGCAGAACCGCTTGGAAGTGTTCCAGATGTTTTGGCCGCCGCGCTCTGCCTATTTTACGCGATGCTGCTAACGTTGGGCGTTAAGAGCTCGGCGACGGTTAACTCCTTGCTCACCATCGTAAATTTAGGGGTGATGGGATTGGTGATCGGGTTAGGATTCGCCTACGCAAAACTTTCCAATTGGGGTTGCGAGCACGGAGGGTTCTTGCCCTACGGATTCACCGGTGTATTAGCAGGTATTCCTCCCCTTCCCTATTTATTTAATACGAATACTCTTACTTTTTTCTTTTACTTCTTCATATATCATAGGCGCTGCGACGTGCTTCTACGCGTACGTCGGCTTCGATTCCATCGCTACTTCCGGGGAGGAAGCACGCGATCCTGCATACAGTATACCGCGTGCAACCTTGTTTTCGATGACAATCGTGACTGTTGGCTACGTGCTGGTTGGCGCCGCTTTAACCCTGGTCATACCTTATTGGAAGATCAATCCCACCGCGGCCCTTCCCGAGGCTTTCTCGTCGATTGGGATACCGTGGGCCAAATACGTGATAAGGTACTCAGAGAATAATAATAATAATAATAATAATCTATAATAATCCTAATAAATATCTTAATTTTAATACAACAGTATCGGGGCGTTGTGCGGAATGACGACAACTCTGTTCGGCTCGTTGTTCTCGTTGCCGCGGATAATGTACGCGATGGCGAACGACGGTCTCCTGTTCGGCTTCCTCGGCCACATCAACACTCGCACCCAAGTCCCCGTCCTCAACCTTGCCATCAGCGGTTTCCTCAGTGCCTTGATCGCCCTCCTCTTCGACCTTCAACATTTGGTCGAGTTTATGTCCATCGGCACGTTTCTGGCCTACACCATCGTCTCAGCGAGCGTGATTATCCTGAGATACCGGCCCGAGAAGGTCACGCCCTCCCCCTCGAACGCGGGCACACCGAGCAGTTTAACATCCCCGCCCACAGAGGGCGCGGACTCGAACAGCGATTGCAACAGCGTCACGTCCGCCGAATCCGAGGTACGCGATTTTTCTTTTAAATTTTTCAAGATAAATAAGGGAGAAACGTAACAAATGGTACAGCTTCTAGATCTGAGCGAAGGGACCGGTAAACTTAAATCACGATACATTTGGCTCGCCAACTTTTTGGGCAGTTGTAAGCCGGGGGATGTGGTGACCGGTTCCGTGATGATATACACGGCCGGTTGCATCTCCTTGTGCTTCTTGTTCATACTCATATCTCAAACGTACTTCGCACCCGCGTTGTGGGACTACTTCGTTCTGGCTAACGTCGTCCTCTTGTTGATCGGAAGTAAGCGATCGAATTTTCTTTTATATGTATATATATATATATATATATATGTATATGTAATTCGTGAACTTCGTTGTTCAGGTCTTTTCGTTATCATCGCGCACCAGCAATCCCCTCCCACTGGTAAATTCCGCGTGCCAATGGTACCCGTGATACCGGCCCTCAGCATCTTGTTCAACATAGGGCTGATGTTCCATTTGTCGCTTTTAACGTGGCTACGATTCCTCGTGTGGATGGTCGTCGGTAGGTTGGCCCGATCGATCGTTCGAATCGTGAGGATAATTATTGAAACGGATTGATCGATTTGTTTATACAGGGATGCTGATATACTTTCTGTACGGGATCCACTACAGTAAAGAGGCGGCCAGCCCGAACTCTTACTCGATCCTGATGGCAACCTCGGAGGCGGGCAGGGGCGCGAAATGGGGCGCCACGTTACGGGTGAATCAGAAGAGCGACAAAGTCCCGATATTAAACGAGGAAGATTTCGTGCATTAGAGTTGAGGGAACTGTGTGTAAAAGATATGCCAATCGACGCTGAATGTAAGTAAATTATATTACGTAGAGATAGGAAGAATTAAAAAGAAAAGAAAAAAAAAAAAAAAAAATAAAATAAAATAAACTCGACCATTGTTCTATGCACGTACGTACGTACGCCGAAATTTGAAATTTAAGTGATATATCGAGGGATCTTTGTACATACCAATAGCGAAACCGTTTAAGTAAAATGCTAATTGTTGCTAATCCCTTTTAAGAAGCTTCTTTCGCCTGAAAAAAAAACAAAAAAAAAAAAAAAAAAAATTAAAACGATTCAATTGTGGAAGGATCTCGGGGTAGGCAAGAGTTGAATGATTCTTCGACGAATAGGTCCCACTTTATTTTTGTATATCAGTCAATCAGACGTTTTGTTGAAAAATGTAACTTCTTCATCTTGTGTATGTATATTTTATTCCGCGCACAAGTTTAAAGTGTATACAGCCCTTTTACATTTTACAGGTTTTACATTAATTAAAACGTCTTGATATCGATGATGTAGGTACGCAAAATTGAATTGTATGTATGCCGATTGTATGTACATTGAAACGAATTTTATTTGTATGTACAAAATGCATAAGAAACTAAATTTAATTGAAAAAAAAAATATATATATATATATAACATATATATAAAATACAATAGTATGATTTAGTCGATTATATTAAGAGAGGAATGATATATCAGTATTTTCAGTAATTTAATTTAATTGAACGTCATATCTGATCGGTTTGGAAAAATTCGGGATATTTGGTGAATTATTGATCGAAAATCAAAACGTAAAAAAAAAAAAAAAAATATATATATATATTTTCAAAGGCCAGATTAAAAAAGAAAAAGACAACACGCAGAGCATTTTATAAAAAAAAAAATGTTGTTAATGCTCTGCAAGGATCGAAACATGGTGCCTTGGGAACGGATAGACTAATTATATACAGTAAGATGTACGAATCTAAAAGCATGACAATAGATTCGCCTGTTATATGGCGAACGATTAAATTTAAGATTAATTATACACGGATTTGCTAAGCACGTGGATTGCCTTGGTGGGCGATATATCATCGTTACGCGTATAACTCTGGAATAACTTTTCATTTTTTTATTTGGTAAACCTCTCTCAAGAACAAGTTTCACTTATTGCACCAATTTAAACCAATTTGATCGTAGCGATTCTGATAAAATCAGAATTTTATTCCGAGACTACTCTCCTCTAGGATTGATACACCGTTCCTGATACACCAATTTATTCACGATCTCTCTTACGTTAAAAAAAAAAATACGTAATATAAATTTTATGTATTAAAGAAACATCGATTATCGCGAAAAATCTAAAGAAAAAAAAAGTTAAGTTCGTTTCGATTTAATTAAACGACTAATAGCGTATATTATTTTGACAGTCCTCCGCTCAGCAGATCCAGCAAGGATCGACTACCGTAGCAGATAATGTAATCGATGTTACATAAGAAAGTATATTGCGGTAATCTTAAAAGATTGCCGCGTATCGTCAAAGCGACGTAGATATGTTATATATATATATAGATGAAGAATATCGTAGCAAACGCCATAATTACATCTTACGTAAGATTTAAGGTGATACATTTACGAGGAGAATGTATCGCTTCGGACGAGTCACGGGCGAATAGCTTGCTCTATTCTTTTTCAAGACTCATCGATGTAACACGGTCGATGTGGAAACTTTAGATTTTTCGTTCCAATATTCCAATATTTCTTCCAGCTTTCTGCAAATTTGTACAGATTTTTTTTTCCATATACGAAATTCCGTCTGGAGCGATCCATCTTTAAAATGGATAGTGTGTAAAAAGGGAAAATTCAATTGAAACAGATTACGCAGATATTTTCTTCGAAAAGATGAAGTTCAATTGTCGCACAATTGCAAGTACAATAGCAACGTATGCGCAATTATTGAATTGTATATACAACAGATTTAATTATTGGTGAATCACTGGTGGATACGTACAAAATTACGGCAGTCGTTAGGAAGGCGTTGTGAAGAGAAAAAAAAAAAAGAAAAGGCACTTGTACGTGATTATCGTGTGCATGTAATCGTTTACAAAGATGGTACCAAAAATTATTGTTAGCGTTCTGTACTATATACATACGTGTCTTCTGATATAAAATATTTGATCATCGAGAAATCATTTGTTTTTTTCAATGGCAATGGTAAAATGTTCCACAGTTGCATGATTAAACGTATCCTTTCAAAATACACACCATGCGCAAAATGTATGTTTATTCTTCGAGCGATATATCTTTGACAATCTCTGACTGAGAAATATGCGATTTAAAAATATCGTATCGATGTTTGATCGAATTTCAAAATAAGAGTAATTAATAACGCAACATGACAAAGATTTACGAGCAAATATTGATCCATATAAAAGAGCAAGCCTTATACTTGAGGATTTTAAAACGAGTTCCGAAGTCAAAGTAGAAACGTGCAAAGACAAGATGTTTGTCAAGTTAATACTGATCGTCTCAGCGATGTTTAGCTTCGTTTGCGTACGAAGTATCGAAAACGATGTTCAGCATTTATCATTGTTCTCCTCAAGTCGCTCCGAGTCTATCACGGATGCTGAATCAGTCGTCACCGTAAATATCTCGCTATGTTTCTTACAATTTTAATCTTGTAATTTTACCTTACCACGAGAAATTTATATTTCTAAATGCTTATCTATTACATATAACACTTCCTTCTTTAACTTTTTATTAATCAAGATTAATCGTAGGATGGACGCTGCGCCCTTCCACCAACCACTCAAGCAAGTATAAATATACCTTTTAATCACAAAATAATGAATTCGGATGTGGCACGTCTCAAGAAAAGAACCCCAAGTCACAAGGAACAAGATAAGCAACAAGATTTACGACCAGGATGTTGTGGATAAACAAATTATTCGTCATCGATCAATTCTTTCTCGTGAATATTTGTTTTGAAAGTATTTACGTACAAATTATAGATGCGCATATTATGAATACGTTTCCTCTTTTTGGCTTCTTCCACAGATAAGATAGTAAATAAAATAAAATAATGGCTGTCACGCCGCATAAACATAATTAGGAAATATTTCTTTTTGTCATTCCTATTCGCCAATACCACAAATTTAACGGATATAATAAGGGTAAAATAAAATAATTCGTATGGAAAACTTTTATTAACATTATGTACGAGTACATAATGACTTATACGCACTGCGAACGTCAATTTAATAACTCTTTAAGTTATTTAACCCCAAAATATAAATATGCAGTAGACCAGTGCAATATATTGCATATTACATTGTAACTTGTAAAATTGCTAAACCTTCATCGCAGAAGATAAGGAGATAGATAAAAAAAGATCCATTTTTATTCTTGGCATGTCTACGTAAGACGTGATATATAAAGAATGGAATGCTACTGTGACATAAACGACATACTATAATCAATGTTTAAGTAAATGCAGTATTTGTTCAACATTGTTTTTGTGCTACTATATGAAAAGATGTTGTAAAAATTTTTCGTATCAAATTTTGCGACGATCACTTTTTTTTTCATTACGTGTTACACCGGGACACAGAACAATAGCACAACAAATAATCAAAAAAAGAGAGAGAAAGAGAAAAAGAGGAAAGAGAGAGAGAGAGAGAGAGAGAGAGAGAGAGAGAGAGAGAGAGAGAGAGAGAGAGAGAGAGAGAGAGAGAGAGAGAAGGCAAAAAAGTTCAGTCCATATTGCATTCATAAAATTGGAACACTTGATAGACGTGCGGGAAATAGACCCGGGCACACGCGATCAATGTACATACTCAAATTTAATTTGTACAATTTCTTAATAATTACAGGTACCGTATCAACAAGTTGCAAAATGGATTCAATACTGTTATCTATTCTGCTTTGAAAGAATAACTTTCCAAGCTGATATCGGTCTTGTCTGTAACAAATCCATTTTTCGTCGACCCCACCTCAACCAAGCAAATCCTATTATTAGGCACAAGATACTCTCTATGTAATATCCATCAAAGTTCATATTGCAAATACCATTGTGCGTGTTCGTGCAAAACTGAAAAAGGAAATTTTTATATTCTTAAACATGTTTTATAAGCAATTATTTATATTACGTCAAAAAGCGTTAATATTAATACCAACCTCCCTTTCCGAAATTGTGCTACAATCATTCGAGGAATCGGTGCTGCATTGTCGAAATGTTAATGGATCAACAAACCAAAGAGCTGCAGTTGCTGGCCAATTACCTCCAAGATTAGATAAAGTATTTAATAATGTCATGTAAGTACCACCAACTGCTGGATCGCTAATTTTTGCAAAAAATGCCATTGATGCCACAAACATACTACTTGTGAAAATCTGAGAAAAACAAAAGTAATATAAATGAATTTATTAATTTATATTATACTTTATCGTTATTCTCGTGTTCATTTTATATTGATATTTCACCTGATGTATCATATACAGACTTATTAAAAGTATAAAATAATAGGCTGGAACTTGTCCCCCTGTTACAACATATGGTGTTAACCATACTAAAAATGCTGCTACAAGTCCAAAAGCTAACCTGTAAGATTGATTATAAATAGTTATCATCATATTTATTTATTTAATCTAAATACATATTTTTATAATCACCTATAAGGCATAGCTCTTATGTATACGTCCATAGGTCTTGGACCTACTGTATATTTTGAGATTGCCAATGGTAGTAATATTTGTAAAGGTATCATAGGCACAGCCATAAGGGCAAACTTTTCTTTTGGTATACCAGCTTCTACCAATTTTAAACCTGTTACAGCATCACAAGCGGAAAATCCTATCTGTAATTGGTATAAGCAAATTAATATCAAAGAAGTTTAAATTTCATTATATTATATATTTACTAACCTTAGCAGTTAACAAAAATATAATGATAATTTTTATAGATGGTAATTTAACAATGTTCCATAATAATCTGTAAGCATGTTTGACATCTGTATTTAGTTCTCCATCTTTATGCATTTTTTCTGAATCTTCATGTTTAAACAATGCAACTAAAGTGGTTGTAATTACAAATATCCAACCCCAGAAATAAAGAACATCTATAAGAAAGATTAATAAAACATAATTGTCAATTTTTTAATATATGTTACAATTTAAATTAACTTACCAGGCAGGGTCAAGATGCCTTTGTTGGAAGGAGTGGATCTTAAGTAAGTATTACAAAATTCTGCAGATTCTAATGCTATAAAAAATACATAACCAATGAAATATCCAGCAGTTTGTCCCACGCTGTTACATGTAGATGCATATCCCACATTACATCTAAAACAAAAAAATATAGAATTTTATTGAAACAATATACATATTATCTCAATTGGAAATTGATATGTCTATACCTTTTTAACATAGTGAGTGCCCAACCATCTACAACAATATCTTGAGTTGCAGCTAATACATTTAGAGCAAAAAATATTATGGTCAACATTCCTATGTTTGGTTTTGAAGTTTCATTACCCAACCATTGATCTACATGGGTAGACAATAATAGCATAGAAAAACCCATTAAATATTGTGTTGGAATTAACCATGTTTTTCTTCTTCCAAATTTTTGAGAAAATACAGAATCTACTATTGGTGCCCAAAATAGTTTTAGAGAAAAAGGCCATTGGACAAAACTAAATTCAGCCTAATGGTAAAATAATATTCATATAACATCATTTCTGTTATTTGAAACAATTCCAATATAAACATTATGAATTACCTGTTGACGATATGAAACATTTCTGTTCTGAAGTAACATAGGGATAGAACCGCATAAGCCCAATGGTATTCCTTGTAACAGATATAAAAATAAAAGAATAGCTATGTTAGTCTCGTCACCTCGTAAATCGGAACGTTCATGTACGTGATTCGATTCGTGGACACCATCTTCCACTTTGTCGTCCTTTTCCATTTTTCTTCTAGTACCCATGGAGAACGATATAAGAGATCAACAATGATCTCGAACACTTTCTTTATTTTCCAACGAAATATTTCTTTTATGCGAGGGTTAAATTTTTAATCCTTAACTAAATTTTTAACAATGTTATCAAACATTTTGTTAGATGGTAATTATCATTATATTATAACATACCATCTTAAAATGTTCCAGCGTAGATCGTTTGATCAACTAACATAAACATTTCTAAACGGAAGAACCACTCACGTAATAATAAAATTAATTATTAATGTATCTTATTATAAATGTATTATCGTTGACGTGGTCATTGCCAATATAACCTTAATTTTATTTGTATAACATATACAAAAAACGAAATGTATGAGATTATATGAGAAATTGACAGATGAGATTCTCATAAAAAATAAATACTTTTAATTATCTTATAATTATGTTACGAACAACAAGTGACGAACAGCATCTCAAACTATTTCGTTTTCATTAAGTTAGCGAGGTATCATTGAAAAAAATTTGCAATGGCTCGTAAATGCCACGTTGTTTTTCATTAAGGACACGTCAGTTATACTTTATCTTTTTCAGTCTTAAAGCCACGTGTGAACCCTTTACTACTGAATGTAATCATTCAATAGAAGAGCAAAATATTGTAGCTAAATTCATTTGAACGAATTTATTTCCTCACATAAAAATGTGCCTTTATACTATGTATAATATTTTCATAGCAATCAATTATTTCTTCAATAAGTTTTAAGAGATTAGAATAACATTGTTAAAAATGAATGAATATTATTTAAAATAGCCAGAAGAGTTATGTATACATAGTATTTAAATAATAAGTCATTAACTATAAAGATTTCATAGTCCATCTTGTAAGTTACATAAGATGCTATGCGCATGATCAGTCCGCCATTTTTATTAGTGAGGAATAGTAGGGAAAGGATAAGAATACGTTTATTTTAGTTTTGTTCGACGATTTAAGTGATTAATAAATTCATAGTCTGTCAGAAAATAAACTTTACATGTTTGTTTGATTGAACACGAGAAAATAAGAAGAAAAGTGTAATCAAAAATATATTTACGGTTAATCGTCTTGTTATCGTTCATTTATTCAATCATGCGCATTAAAGTTTCCATTTTTGTTCGGTAAAATAATTATACTTTTATTTTTCATAATTTTTTTATTGCTTTAAATATTTTAATTAAAATTTTTCAAAATACAATTTTTTTATAAACTCTAAAATTTAAAAATTGATAAATTTTTAGGTTTTTTATTTTTTATAAGTGTACACGTTAGAACGTTACAATTACCTCCATTCGAACCAATAATAGTTGCAGTTTTTAATAATTTTTTAATACGAACATTTTCAAGTTCTTTAGATATATTATTCAACAATCTGTAACGATATTAAATCGTGTGTACAAAGTTCTTAAATTGTTTTTTATAAATCATCATAACAATAAAGAACAAATATATACGTACAAATTGTTAAGTTGACGTTCCAATGCTAATTTTCCGATGAAAAAATCAATATCTTTCCTATGATTAAACCAATAATTCCATTGAATTTCACATATAAATCTAGCAATACATGGTGGTGTCAAAGATGTTTCACTTCCATTTTCATCCTTCTATTTAACGCAAAAATTAACATAAAAATTAAAATGAAATTCGTAGTTAGAAATAATAATTAATAAAACAAAAATTGAATTGAAATCACCTTGGTAATGTTACTTTTTAGGTTTGCTAAGATATAATTCATATAAGCATCTTTATCTTTGACATTCGACCGTTTCCTTCTTCCCGATACAACTCCAAGCGGAAGAAGAACGGGATTCGTTGCTAAAGCAGCTGCTGCACCAATTAAAGCAACACCTGCCAATGCTTTTAAAGCCACAGCCTGATGCAAATGATAACAATCGATAATATCTTAAGAGATATGGTAAATAGATTAAGACATTGGCTACAAATTTAATCATCACCTTTTGCGCTTGAATATTCGGATGTGAGGGAGCATGTCCTCCTGAATGATTTGGCTCCACAGGTCCGAATTCTTCGCCATTAGCAAAAGTTCCTGAAATACCGTAACCACCACCACCAGAAACTGATCCTCCATAACTTGTTGGTCGACTAAAACTGTATCCTCCGTTATTAACATAACCATATTCTCCAGATACGCTGGAATCGTAACCACTGGGTTTTCGTGAACTCTCGCTTCCATAATTCGGCCGTGAACCAAATCTAATACTCGTGTAAAATTGCATTAAGCATTTGAAATATTAATAGGAAAATTGGAAGGAATTATACGTACTATCAAAGTAACTAAAGTTTACCTATCTCCTATTATACTTCCTTCGTAAAATACACCTCCAGAATAACTTCCACCTTCGGGTCTTTTTGTGCTTCCTGCTGGTGGTCCTTGAGTTTGCCAGCCGTATCTGGATATTATATTCTTTCGATTGTGCTTTTGTAAATTAACTGCATTAAAAAAAAAAAAAAAAAAATACCTATCAACTGGTAAACGTTCGTCGAATTTAATTGGATATCGATTGTTTTCCACAGGGATCCTACTGTAGTATGAGTCGGGTCGCATCGATGAATTAGAACCGTATTTGGATCCGCAGCAACTAGAACTTGCACGTCAATTCAAAATTCAACTTGCAATTCAAACGTGATGAAAAATAATTTCCAAAACAAATTTTTAAAATACTCGACTTATCTTTTGATTCGGATTCCAATCGTTGATCTGAAGCCCGTGATTGTTTATCCGAACGATCAAATTTCTCGTTACCAGACACTACGCTATTCAGGTACGAAAGTTTGGAAGAATTTTTATTACGCACGATATTCGCTAGTAACTTATTTTCGGATTGTTTTTTAACGAATTCAGAAGTTGTAACAAATTCATTACTTTTCGCTAATGAACAACAAATAACGCTATACGTTAGCAAAGCACAAATGAATTGCGACATCGTGATAATAAATCTCTAATTAGGTAATATATAATAATAGTTTTTCGAGAAGATTTTAATAGAAAGATGAACGTCACGAAGAAAAGTGATTCTTTCCATGAGTTTCACCTTTTTTATATAGTGGCCACGCATGGAGTATTGTCGCGCATTATACCCTTCAGGAGTGGTATCAGCTTTCTTCCTGTCGTTACTTTATTTCAGAAAGTTATTCGATGTACGATATATTATATAATAAGTTTTTTTTTTATTTTGTAATAATTTTATTCATATTATATTTAGCCTCTATATTTATTGCGTTATAAGCAATAGTTATTAAATATCACAAATATTATTTTCGATATGAAAATTTTATGGACTTAGTTGCGTCCCTGTAACGCACGAAGCATGACCAAAAGATGTGCAGAAGTGCACGTTGGTGAAAATAAAAGTGTCATCAGTAAGTCAACAATATTTTTACCGTCACGCTAAGAATTTAATTATCTTCGCTTTGTTGCCGCAGTTTTAAACGAAATTTCACATTTTGACAGAAAGAGCAACAGCAGATCAAATCTCGAAAGCGTTTTATTTGTAAAAAAGAATTATACATATCTATTACATATATGGATACATAAACAATGCTCGATCATATTTTTATTCTTGTAAATGGATCCGGAGCAGATGTCAATTTCGTCCAAATAGATAGGTTTGTCCCTTTTTAACTCTCGTTTACGAATTGGATAAATATTTGTTCATCATTTTTAAACTTCAACAGACTCATAAATATTTTTGTTTCTTTTTTCGAATAAAAATATTTCATTTTTTCATAAATATAATCAATGTTACAAAACACAATAGGATAATCTGTTCCGCCTGGGTATTTTTAGTGCCTGTCGACTTAATAACCGCGTGTGGTACCACGCATTACAACATTCTTGGTACAAAATTTATCCGTCTATTGTGCGTGCTAATCGTTTGCAAGTTCGAAACAAAAGAAACGACGAGGATTTTACAACTGTGACGAAAGGAAGTATTCACAGTTTATAATGAGGATTCGGACGGACAAAGAGCGTAGTTCCTATGAATGTCATCTTCTTAAAATTGAAATCGAACGAAACGTTTGAAATACATATATATATATATATAAAATATCTTATTCGTTCGTAACTAAAAAAGAAGCTAGCGAAAAGAGATTTTCTATTCCGTGCAAAGGGATTGAAGAGCGCGCAGAGACATTATGGAGCTAATTTAGAGAAGAAGAAAAAAAGAGGAGGGAAAGGTCGTGGATGGAACGGGATGATTCGTTACGCGGGCGAGGTAAAAAAGAGAAAAGAAAACGAAGAAAGAGGAGGCAGAGATGGGCGAGAGGGGTGACACGAGAGAAGATACGACGAGGACCAAGAGATCGCGGTATGGAGCAAGAGTGGAGTAATCAATACGCATTCACACGCGGTGGCTAGCATCCCGTTTCCATGGTAACCGACGCCGGCGCATGCGCAACCTGACCAACGTCATACCGTTATAGAAATTTACTTATCGTCAGAGACAAGTCCGTCCGTGTACGGCGCGGAACTACCAATCGGCGAGCTTCGACTCGCCGTTTCAGATATTCCACGTGCATACATGTATCGACATTGCGTTTTAAACCTATTGCAAATCGAGATGCAATCCGGATCCAATTCTACTTTTCAGCGTTCGTTACAACGTGCACAGCTCAACACCGAACGAAATGAATGAAATTCTGTTATCATTCGTCCCTTCATTACCGATACGTAACAGCGAAAAGCAATATATTCGTCCCTCTTGGATCGAAATATAGTTAATCGTGTACGATTGTTCCCACGATGATAGTCATGCTGATGTATCGTTGTCACTGTAGGGTACAGTAAAACGTTTGACTCTCGGATGTTCACCCCCCTCTGGCCAAGTCAGAGGGGATGGAGTTTGCGGGTAACAGGGGGTGATTCTCCTTCAGGCGCCTGCGTCGAGTCCTCGATGACGACTCGTCGAGGTAGGTGCTCGACCCGGACGCAGTACGGAAGAAACGTCGAGCACGCAGAGTGCCGTCCTCGTGACACATCTTACTCTCTTTTTTTTTTTTCGATCCATGGCAACAAGAAAACGTGGGAAAGCTTGCCCGGTGAATCGTCGAATTATCGAGAAGAATTGTCGAACATTGTTCGGTGAGCCTATACAGTTGGACGACGATCATTACGCGATGCCCCCCATCGTTTTCTGTCGTTGCAGTGACCGTAAATGAGGAGGACAGTTATCACATCCGAGGATGATTTATCAATGGCTCGATGTCGCGGCAAAAATAAAAGTAACCTGCAATTTTTGAATGATTTCGAACGGTACAAGTGATATTTCATCCGACATCTTTTTCCGACGATCAACGTTTATCGTATTGCAAATGTATCGTGTAGTGAATGAATAGTATGGTCAATATGTCGCGGTGAGGCAATTTGAGGATGAGCCTAGGACGAGTCTCGTCTATGGTGCGTCTATGTAAGGAAAAAAAAAAAAAAAAAAATATCAGGGAAGGATCAACGCTCGGCCTGTCGATCGTTGTTACACTGCCACCATCGGAAACAACAGGTTGAATCAGTGATATAGTAACATCAAGTAATATACGAAGAGATCGTTCGAAGCCGAGATTTCACAGTTGCATGCAGTGTAAACGATTCTCGGGCCACGTCATCTCGAACCAATTAGACGATGTATTTCCGGCAAATCGCCAAGGTTAACCGCCGATAAGCATCCCGAGATGTTCTTACCACCATAAAGACAGGCTTAGTCGCATTTAATCGGTTGCATGTGGGTCACAAGTTGCATCCGCCAAACCTAACCGGATAGAAGGTTTACCGAGTAGAGAGGTAAGCTTGTTAAATTGCGTTACGCTCCACCGTTACCGCGCTTCCACTAATACGTAACTAGTTGTAATTAATTGTTCTCTTCTTAATGGCTCTTGATTGTATATTTCTCATATTTTTCGGCGGGATTCTTCGAGAATTATCGTGGGTCGAAGCAGCAGCCGAAAACCAACTTAACCTCTTTATCTGCAGCTTACAAAAAATTTCGATCACGCGTTTCTTCGTTTACAGCATGCGAACGAATGATGGAACGAAGAGAGAAGGAATTTCTTGAAATTTCTGGATAAATTGTAAATCGTCGAATCGGTTGGGTCGAAAAGTCACGTGGTGGATGGAGTTTACAGTGTCCTTAACCTTCCGGAAAAATCAATTGTTCGCTTAATAATCAGATGTGGTCTCAGGTGTCTTCTTAAGTCTAGATCGAAGGAAATGGATGATTTAAGAATGGAATTGTTTGCCACGTGAAATGCTCGCGTTCGTATCTCGAAGAGAAATTAAAGTAGAAGATGCAATTTTTCTCTCTCGATCTTGGCATTCTTCCCTGAGAGGTTATTCCCCCGAATATTTGTCTGACGTTAAATATTCTTCCCAACTGTATACCCGATACATTCGATAACATTGGCTAGAAGTAAAAGTGGCGTCGTCAGCGACAACACACTTTTCGAATCTTTGTTTGTCGTTTGCATTAATTTCATTTATAGAAACCTAACTGAGACGTATAATGCTCAGGGACACCGATACAGCGAGCATCAAGGGACAAGGATTATCACGTTTGGATCACATTATATCTGTGATTTTGTTCTTTTTAAGGTTTCATTTTGCGTCATGCATCGCACAGTTTGAATACACGAGCGAACACCGAATTGAACATTTTCTATTGAAATGAGAAATTGTGAGAGATGTCGCGGGAATCAAGAAACACGTTTCACGCCTTGTTATATTGCCCGTCACCCGTGATGACACTTTACAGGCGTTGTTTGCCCGATTCCCATCAAACGTAGTCGCATCAGAAATGCGTGGGGTTATTCCTACCGCAAGTGACACTAGTGACACGCTCGAGGGTTTCTAGTGGGTGTCGTTCAAAATACGAGTCAAACGAGGTGGGGACGTTTTACATCGTAACGCGATGTTGACAGGAAACAAGCCTCCCCTCCTCCGTACGTGGATTCTTCAAAGGAACGTTTCGCGAGATTAAAAATTCGAACGATTCGATCGACACGATGATGACAAATTTTCCTCGTCTCCTCTGGGAAAAGCGACGTACGCTGGACGTACTTTTCGAGTTCGATGCTCGCTCGAAACGTGAGAAAAAAAAAAAAACAAGAAAAACGCGAAGAGAGACGAGGGAAAAAATGAAGGAGAGAGAGAGAGAGAGAGAGAAAAAACTGGGCGGTGAAAAGTGGTTCTTTGCATGCACATCCACCGTAATGAGAGAGTCATTCTTGATTCTCTCGCGAGTGAAACTTCTTCGCGCGAAAGACGAATCCGTCATCTGCATAATTGAAAACTGTGCACTTGCGAGTAAAGAGAAAAAGAGAGAAAATATTCACGAATCTCCATTCTGACTGGAGAAAGAATTTACGAGGTATGCATACAACGCATTTTTCTCCACGGGGGCCAAATAATCGATACCGCGCGATACGCCGTGAAAATACCACGCTACTTCTCGTTTCTTTAATCCCGCCTTTTCCACGACGAACGAGGGGAGCCCGCTTTTTCCTTTCTTAAAAAACGTACGTCGTTGAAAATATTTATCGAAAATGTAAAATCGCGTTATTTTCGCGACGACTCGTCGGGAACAGTGCAGCGGAAACGTCGTCTACGAGGAGGAAGGAAGGAAGGGGTGATCCTGGAACGAGCAACGAAACGGGCAAAGGAACATCGCGTGATACAGAAATCAAGAGAAGTGCGAGCGTCGACGCGGATGGAGGAAATTGTCTGACTGCCCTCCCTTTTCGGTAACGCATCCATCCCCCTCGAGTGACTCGAGTTAACCAGAAAGAGGGAGGGAGAAGAAAGGCTTTCAAGCGGAATGGTGGTCGGGGAGGGGAGGGAGAATCAAAATCTGGCCGAATCTCGAAGCTGGGAAAAATAAAATTCCCGCCACGGGTCGATAACGCGCCTCGTCGAGGGGCGTTCGAAGAAAGAGAAACGCTCGAAGATGAGATATCGAACAAGGGAGAAAATTTATTTTTAATAAAATTTATCGAAACTCCTTTCGAGGAGTAAGTTCGATGAAAATTGTTTTCTCCATAGTTGTTCGATCCTCGAGGAAAACTTTTCTTTTTCGAAAATGGATCGATGGAAAAATATGTCTCGGTGGAAAAGTAAGCGCGCGTAATAATCCTCGTGTAGGCAGGGCGTGGAAACGTGATGTAACGCGCAAGAGAGACGACGGAAAGCATATTGAAAGCAAACGAGAAGAAACGAGCCGTGTCTCGCAAATTTCCGGGTCAGACGGCGTTTCATATCGATTTGACAAAGTGCGAAAACACAAGGAGGGAATATTATGAAGACCTTCTCCCGTTCTCAACACATCTACATTTCCGTACATTTGAATGAAACCGCCCACCGTTAATCCCTTAACGAGATTTAGAGATGTCGACGATTGAATTCGACGAAAATAATAAATTTTTATAATATTCGTTCGGACACAAGCAAAGTTTCGCTTTCCCTCGCTCGAGATTTCCCTCCCGTTTCCTTGCTGCACAACCTATATGGTGTATACCACGGGGGAATCCCATTTGTAGTATCGGCGAGGAGCGTCTACCGGCGAGCATATTGCTTCCCAGACCTATTTGCGTACGCGTGTTTGGGGCGCGTGAGGGTGCATTCGTTTACCAGAAACTCGATTTCCTAGCTTCGGTAATTGAATTTCAAGTACGTCTACGTGGGCAGCTGTTGATACGTTTAAGGCCAATATGGGTGGATCATCACGTCGGATTAAACGGATCGAAAAAAACTCGATCCTGTCGTACAGTTTCATACATCATTAGATCTGTTTACGAAAAATAATACTTGCACCTCGTTTCTTAGCAATTGATAAAAATTCGTCCCAATTTTTTAAATCTACTTCGAAAACTAATTGGAGATCGTCCGCAGGGAGAAAATGTGGAGCTCGGTTACTGCGGCTGGCACTGAAAACGGGCCCGCACCACCTTCCAGAAGCAAGCACAGCGCCACTTTGCTCTCCGGCCACGTATATCTCCTCGGAGGACGGAACGGCAATCTTCCCCTCAAAGATCTTTGGCGATACAGCCTCGGTAAGTGATAATTACCGCCCGCTTTTAATTTCTCTCTCTCTCTCTCTCTCTCTCTCTGCTCTTTCGAAGCTAAACGTTTTGCCTGTGCTCGAAAGGCAAGCTAGACTCGTGAGAATAAAGAAAATAAAAGTCCTCTTGGTAATTGCACAGAGAGGAGGGGGTATTAATACGCGATGTCTGAGCACCGTGAACACACGGAAACAACATCTCTGACCAACGCCACCCTACCCCATCTCGCTCGGTGAACGAGAGGGTGCGCGACGGAATTTAAACGGGGTTCAGCCTGATCAATAACACGCCATTATTAAAGCCCATACGTCCGTATCAAGTAAATCCGCGATACTCCACAATTATATCCATTGGAGGATATTACGAATTAATTGCCCGATGTTTCGAGAGAATTATTATAATTACATTCCAGTTCAACGAAGCTCCTGGCCAAGCTTTCGATCGATCGATAAATCGGATAATTCTTCGGCGAAAGGTTTTTAAATTCGGTGGAAATTTTGGAAAATGTGAAGCGAGTTCGTTCAATAATAAGAGAAGTTGCGAATGTTGTTTGATCGTGCGTTCGAACGGCGCGATTCGCCCTATTCATCAGCGGGGATTGTTCGAGTACGAGTTCGGGTGAATATTAAAGCGGTATCAGAAGGGGTTGGTTTGTCTCCTGGGGGCAAAATACTATCCGAGAACAGCCCTTGGCGTGTTTTAAAAGCGACGTCGATGCACTCGGCCCCGGCAAAAGTATTATCCCGACCGCAAGAGCTGCGTGTTCTCCTCGCCCTCTGCTGCGAGTTTTCGAAGAGAGTTATCACTTGAATCGTCGGTCCGCGATTTCTGAGAACAACAGATCGAAGATTAACAATCGCTCTAATCTAGTCCGTTTCTTCCCGATCTTTTTCTTCGATAACAAGTTCCCTGTTCCTGTGAACAGCATTTTTCAACGGGACAAAAGAAGTGCATTGCTTCTTCTTCTTCTTCTTCTTCGTGGCTCTGGCTAGATACGACACGTTTGCTCGTAATCAATATCGGGCATCTTTAGTGCCAGACCACTGCAGCCACTTCACCCAACACATTATGACTCTTATGTAAATTTCACTCTCTTTGTTCTCGAGCACGTTCCACGGGGACTGCGATATTGTAAGCGGTGAAAAAAAAAAAAAAATCTCCTTCCTTCACTCCTTCGCGATATGTATATATATATATATATAACTTCGCGCGCCGTTGATTTCGTTTATTTTTTTTCCCCGAGTAGATTAGGGGAGCGTCCCTTTTCGCAAAACTTTTCGCGAAGGGTAAAGAAAGAAGAGCGTCTTCTTGTTAAATCCGATGCAAGTTTTAACTCACCCTTCGTTAAACGAATTCAGGTTTCTTTCGATTCCTTTTCTTGTGCAAGAAGATCGTGCTTCGACGAAAAAGAATCTCTCGCTCTTCGATTATTATTATTATTATCTCTCGAACTTGCGTCCTTGGCGCTGCTTACACTTAATCCCGCTCTCTTTACATCCTCCACCTTCGTTTCTTAAGAAGCCCCAACCGCTTGGAGGAGGATTTATTCGAGGGAGGCAGATTGCCGGGGCGGGTGAAAGCGTGATTTACCGAGTCGAGAAAGATTCCTAGTATCCCGGTGTATCCTCCAGAGATCGCCTCTCCCCCGCTTTTAATTTTGCGCAACGTTGATACAACTCTTCACCTCCTTGGTCTTCCTCCACTTTCGTAAAAATAAGGTTTCCTCCTCTTTTTAACGTATCGCGAGGAATAGTTAACGATAATTAAAATTAAAATCGCGTTGGAGGAAAGGTTTGCGCGTCGTTGTGCGTCCAAGTGGAAACACTGGTGGTATTTTTTTCTTTTTTTTTTTTTTCTAGCCACGCGACTTGATCCCCCTCGTCGAGGAGGGGAGAAGCGTAAATCTGCCTGGCGAAAACACCTGTTTTGGGATAACGAGTCGACGCGTGTTAACCCTTTCTTTTATTTTCTTTTCCCAGCCGACAGTAAATGGGAGGAATTGCATCCTGGGGGGGAGAGGCCGCCGGCGCTCCAGGAGCACAGCGCGGTAGCTTACAAGGATTGCCTTTATATTTTTGGGGGAGAGCTCGGCTTTTCCGCGGGCACGGAAACGCCGCTTTGGGTCTACAATGTCAAGGTAACGTATCATCGCCTCGGGCGGATTCCAACCCTTTTCCAAACAAGCTTACATGTGTCGTATGGATCGAAGAGGAAACCGGCAAGATGCGCGAACAATAATGCTCTCTCTCAGATCTGTCTTGTAAATTTCGTTTAGTCGAAATTTCGAATTTAACCGATTCGATTTATCGGGAAAATCGGGTAGCCTCGAGGGTAGCCTCACACCCCTCGTCGACACACCCGTTCGAGGGGTAAATCGAACGAAAACCAGACCACGTTGGCCTCGATTGACAATATCTTGCCTCGACGATTTCAAATTGATTATTGATTCCCTTAAGTTTTTGCCTTCGATTAAAAAACCCTTTCAATTATCTGTCCAAGGTAGAAGAAAGGGAAAGCTGGGGATAAAAATCTTAGGGTCCTTATATACGTCACGTTTCTCACCGAATCTGAGCGGAGCAATTTTTGCCAACAACCGGTGTCCACACCTCTCCTCCCCCGAAATTGAACGGCGCTATCCTCCCAAGGGTTTCCCTACCCTCGACCTGTATGCGTTGCTGATCATTAAAAATTGATAAATAAGTCCACGTATTGGTCCTTTTCTTCGCGTTAATAGTTTATCGCGTTCCTTTCAACGGAGTAAATAAAAAAATAGAGGAGGAGGAAGAGGAAGAAGGGAAGAACCCGCGATAATTATACGTATATATAAAAAATTGTCTTCGTTTAATTTTTCAAAAATCTAAACTTTCCTCCTCCACTCGGTTGCCATGGTTACTTATCTTGCTTGCTCCTGTGCATTTTTACTCATTGAACCATGACACGGGGACACTCCCCGTCTGCTTGTCTCCTCCTGTAATGTATTATTGAAATCCGCGTTACGAATGCGCCCGGCAAACCCGATTGGTTAAGCCAGAGGGGTTGCTTCGCGGTTTGCTCTCTTTCCACTCGTCTTCCCTTCGTGCCTCGTTAAAATTCTCTCTGCCGTTCTGGCGAAAGAAAAAAAAAAAAAGAAAAATTGTATTCTAGATCCTTCCTCTTTCCTCTTCTCTCCTTCCCTTTTTTTAATTCGAAAAGATCGATTCGAAAAACTGCTCGCGCCGTTTTCTCCAACTAATTTCGCAGCGTTTTAACGTCGATGGCGGATTATTTAGCTAGCTTATTCCACCCTCTCCTCGCGGGGTAGACGCAAGTGGCTGTACACACCTATCAACTTTAGGCACGTACTTCGAGTTACGTAATTACTTTCAGCACCCCTGCTATACATAGCTTATACACCTTCTTTCTCTCTTCGTTTGCATGCAGGACCGCATTCTCCTTTCCTCCCGTTGAAACTACGTTGACCGACTCGAGATAGAAAAGACTCGGTGATTGCCTATTTCAGAAATATTGTATAATTCACGGATCCCCGTTATTTCTCTCCTATCTTTTGTGATATCGGCTATTTTTTTTTTTTCCCTCCCCCTCCTTTCTAATACGTCCTTCCCCCTGGAACAAATCGTGCGTTACTCGCATCCTACATCTTTTCATCAATGTTCCTTTTTTTTTTTTTTTTCAAGGTGAAGTTTTAATAATAGATCGATGCGTTCGACGAGCGAGAGCTTTATACGCTTCTCTCTCTCTCTCTCTCTCTCTCTCTCTCTCTCTCTCCTCATCGAATAATTTCGAGAGGAAATATAATTTTTGCGATCTGAAAAATAAGATGAGTTGGAACGTCTTTTTTTTTTGTGATTCGAGACGAAATTAGAACACTCGTCCAACTCGAGATCTGTGTATTTGTGATTGTGAAAAGTGATGTCAAATTGGAGACGATTGTCCGAACAAAATTAACGCTTATGGAAGAAAGATAATTTCCTTTTTCCTCGAACAATAGGCACAAAAAAGGTATACTTTTCAAATCTTGAAATGATGAGAGACAAGGGAAGAAGATGTATTAACAGTTATATCATATCATTATACTCCGTGTTATTTGATTTACAAAGTGTAGTTTAAAAGTTACAAATACGAGGAAAGATTTTTCATCTACGATGAAAATACAAGCGTGAAAACAACTCTGGCTGCGATAAACGATCTTTCTTCGTGCACATTTTTGGAGAAGTAGCGAAATTAATCGAAAACGTTCGTTTCCAGACGAACGTGTGGAGGAAGGTAAGAGCGCAACGGGGTTGCGCGGTTCCAAGAGGTCGAAGAGGTCACACCGCTTTGGTCCACCGTGGCCAGATGCTCATCTACGGTGGCTACCAAGACTTACGTGGCAGCTCCCCTGAATTATGGGCGTTTCATTTCGGTAAAGAAAAATATAAATTATTTATATAATATTTTAAAGATATATAATGAACGTAATGTAATCAGAGACAGAATCGTGGCATCTTCTGTCCTCGAGCGAGAGCGGGCCAGCGGCGAGGCACAAACACTCGGCCGTGTTGCACGGGGACGCGATGTACATTTACGGCGGTATGACAGATCTGCAAGAGAGAAGCGATTGCTGGCGATGGGACGTGAACACTGCCTCTTGGTGCCTGTTGAGGAATAAACCTGGGCCGGGACCCCTTCACGGCCACGCAGCCTGCAGGCTGCCCAGTTGTATGCTGATTTTCGGCGGGGAGAGCGGCGGTTTGGCCACGAACGAGCTGTGGAGGTTTCATTTCGGTAAAGTTTGAATCGAAGTTGTATCCCAACTTGATCAGTTATAAAATGAAAATCGAAATTTGAAATTTGTGGAAAGGCACGGAGACGTGGGAGAAATTGTCAGTGCCGGGCCCCAAACCCCAGCCGAGAGCGGAAAGCGTCGCGTTGGCGGTTTCCGAGCTGCTGATCCGAGGGACCAATATCGATAGCTCGAAGCCGAAACCGAAGAATCAAAGGACGAGGCTGTGCAACAACAGGATATCGCCTAATGAGGCGCCGGCAAGGCCGAGCTTTCTCAAGGAAATTTCCAAATTATCCCAGATCAATCTGTCACGGTTGAGCCACCCGACCAAGTGCAGCTATTCCGTTTTAAGTGGGCAGGACGACAACGAGGAGAGCCCCCAAGAGGTACACAACGTGTTATTTCAATAAGATAAATAACAACCTCGTCTCTTTTTCTTTCTTTCTTTCTTTCCAAAGATACACGCGCACCCACCGTTTTTTCCTTCACGCACACACGAAACGCATGTGACAAATACAAGCCTGCCTGCAGGCGAATACGTATTATCCGTTTCAGCAAGTGGACTCGGAGGTTTGCGAGCCGTCCACGGGGATGGTGAAGTCGCGGAGCGCGAACACGTTGGCCCGTCGAAGGCAAAAACCTCCGGAGTCGAAAAGCGTGGACACAGCCAGTTGCAACAGCCAGGCGGGCAACAGTTCCGGGATGACCAGAGACCCGATCTCGGTGCCGAATTTCCGTGCGCTCACCTTACCCACCCCTGTTCTCACGCCCGTCGAAGCAGCGAGGCTCGTGTTCGTCGACCTGGACGAGAACAGCGACAACGAAGAGGAACGAACGGAGCCTCCTACCTCGAGGCTGATCGAGGTGCAAGAGGAAAAACGGTAGGAGATGTCTGGTGTAAGTGAGAAAAGAAGAACGAAAAAAGGTGAAAAATGGTAATTTGCAGAGACTTTGCGGCCGTGCACCAGGCTTGCCAACCGACGCGGGGCGAGAGTTACAGCTCGCATCTTTACGAGGCCGCCCTTCAAACGCCGAAAACCCCGACCACTTCGAAAATTCCTACCTCGGCGTCGGTCCGATTCGCCGACTTGGAGGAGGGCGAGGAATCGACGTCGGATTACGCGAGCATAGAGGCGAGAAGTCCTGGGGATCCTCTGGCCGACGACGATTGGCCGACCGGTCGAAAGGGGAAACAATATAGGCCGATGGCCACGCCGTCGACGATACGCGAGGGCCAATTCGGCTTCTGCAATCCGAATTACCTTGGGCTGGACGAGGCGAAGAATCATCACTACCATCACCATCATCAGCAGCAACAGCAACAGCAACAACAGCAGCAGCAGCAGCAAGCTCAAGACGGGAAGTACGCGAAATTGTTGAACAGCCCACCGGACAGTGTTTTAGAGGACGAGCCAGGGAGATCCGCGTCGCAAACATTCGCGGAACTGTTGGAGCTTCAAGAAATCAAAAGGGTGCCGAGGGCGCCGCCTAAAAGTTTGCCGTTAGGCTCCCCGTCGAGGAGAGCGGTGAGTGCGTCGAGAGCCGAAAGGCAGAGGGCAAAGGTGGCCGCGATTGAGGAGGCGGAGACACCCTCGTACGGGCCAGCGCCGCTTTACGTGTTTCTGGTTGGAGGGAAGGAGAAGGGCCAGGTCACGGTGTTCGCGAGGCCCGTTTCATTATGGAAATTGCAATTAGCGCCACACATCTTTTAAAGAAAAGAAAGAACGATAAGTACGTTCGTTCATTTTATCTTGTATTTTTTCATTATAATATCTTATCTAACGTTTCTCTCGAAGATTTCCGTCGATCCCGAGCCGAATCGAAGAAAGATTTTTTTTTTTTTTTTTTTCCTCTTCAAAAAGACTTCGGAATGTTATATCATTGCAATTAATCGTGTTTAAGCTCGTAGAAAGAGAGGGCTTTTCTAGTTTTCTATTATTAATGATACTTATTGTTGAATACAACGCGTTCAGGTATATTTATATATATATACGCACTTTACTTCAAAACTCTGTCAAGTCCATTTTTCTAGTCATTTTTTTACAAATAGTATTCAACTGTTTTAAATATTCGATATTATGTCGGAAAGTATATAATTAATATTAACAGTGCAATATGTGATTAGAATTGTAAGTAATTACTTATTATTTAGAGTTTACAATAAGTCGGATAATATATATATATATATATATATATATATATATATTATTATTCCACAGTTATTTTCTTTAAATTATTTTTCTTCTTTTTCTACGTCTGATTATCATTATGTTAAATTATATTGAACATTTAAAAATATCATGTTATATAAAATAATTTTAAAAATGATATTTATGATATTCTACCTCTTTTCTTTTGAATAAATATATTTGAATACTATATTGTTAAATAAGTACCAATATTAATGATATTCTCTATAAATGATATAACATGCACACGATTGTTGATTTGTTTATCTGTATACAGATAATAATAGTATGTATTTCTGAATTCAAATTTAATTCATTGATATTCTCTATTTCTTCGTTTATTTTGCCATTTGCATTTTAAAATAATTGTAATAGTAATCAACATAAATCATATATATTTTTAGATCAGTGAATGAAACTGCGAAATATCGAATCGATTCTTTAATAATGATTGTTCTATTATTTAGTTTACAGAGTAAATGTTAATACCAAAGCGCAAAGTCAAACGAGTGAAATGTGCAATCCTTTGTCTACGACTGCGTCCTTTCAATCTTAAGTAAATGATATACATGGTAGTATCTTATAAGAATTATGATTAAGATCGAAACTTTAGATCCACGTTTATTATAATGATACAATTTTTCATATTATAGTGAATAATAATACGAGTGATAGATTATTTAAATTTTTTGATTCGAAAATTGAGAGATAACATCAAAAGACTCGCCTGATCTGCGCTTAACTGCCATCGACTGTGAACATGATATGCATAGAGAATAAAATAGAATTAAAATGTATAAGCTCGACGTGTAACGTTTGACGTTTAAAACATTCTGAATATTAATGGAAATCAATGTGTGATTGTGCCCAATGTGAATAATTAAAGTACGTTTCAATTAAAAATTAGATTTTTATAAGAAGATAGATAAATTTTAAGTGGAATTTTCTCGAATCCGCGGACTGGACTAAAAAAAAAATCTAGAAATAATTAATGAAAATTAATACGATTGATTTTTGTTTTAACTTCATCACGAAAAAAGGTATTTCTAACGCGCGAAACGTACAATCGTATAAAAGTGAAAAAAATTGTGTTCTAAAATATTATAGGGAATATGTATAAAACAAAAGAATCAATGAAGTCAAAAGTCCCTAACTATGACTGTATTTATGATGCTAGCATAGTATCATAGATATGATAGATATATCATAAGCGAAGAAAATGGTAAAATACGATGGAAGGTTCTCTTGTTCATGTAGAGTTTTTATGCCCACAAAGGCCCAATACATGTAATCCATCCATATAGTAGCAAAGGTCAACGTGGAACCTCATAGGCTGAATATTAAAACATTTTGTATTCATAATAATTTTATATTCATTTCATACGAAACGAAATAAGAATGGAAAAATTTATCTGTCCAAATGTTAATTTCTTCTGTAGAATATTTTATAATAATAAAGCTGTGTTTAGGATTTAGTAAGGGCATGTGCAATATGTACATATTATATAAATGTATATAAGTATTCTTTGTTGAAATTAAAACACAACTCTGTTTAACAAAATTATTTTTGGTAATATTCAGCTAGAGGCCGCAAGCACCCGAAAAAAAAAAAAATCAATGTTTTCCATTCGTAGCACTAGTAAATTTTACATTTCACAATCATTGTACAAACGTTAAGATAAATGTTTCGTAATGTTATTTCTCTCCTAAAATTTTTTAGCCTAATATTTTTTCATTTTCAATATGTACAGTATTATCCATGATATTTTTTTGCATTATATATCACATAATTGCTCATTTTGACAAGAAATTAACAACTTATTAATTAGTTAATTAATCGTACGAAATCGTGCATTTATACCGCCTTTAAATTTTCGATTATCTCGTAATTTTATAGTTCTATAAGTTTAATCAATTTCGTACGACGTACGATCTAATTTAACGAGAAAATAAATTTTATAATTTAAAATGAAAGTAAAGGCCAAACAAAAGCATATATTTAAAATAATTAACATTTCCGCGTAAATATTATTTTAAGTCTTATACATGAATAATGCAATCTGATAGTCAATTATGATCGTATCGTTAAATATATCCGTTGCCAAATATGTACCTATTTCTCTTTAGAATGTCTTGCCTCATAAACAAGATTCGGAGTATAAGCTCGAAGATGTGGATCAGTTCACAAAATGAACAAAAAAAAAAAAAAAAGTAACAGTGTAGCTGATTTGAGTGCCTGTACTTCATGCAAATATATGCATCTCATATTTTTCTGGACACGAATAATTTTTCGGAAAATATTTACCATATTATCTTCTGGCTTATGCTTCTCTTTAACATTATCCATAACTATATGTTGTATAAATGAGGCGAATGGAAATAAAATACACGAAAAGGCGGTATTATAATATAATGTGAATAAAAAAAAAAAAAAAAAAAATAATAAATCGCGTGTTGTTCCAGTGGAATCTCATATCACAGAATGCAGTATTTTTTCAACGAGTAAGCCTTACGTAAAGCAAATGACCCACACTCTCTGATTTTTCTATGTTAAATGTCAGACAATATATGTATATTGTATGTATATCTATTTATATGTCTCCATTTAAATGAATAGTTATAGGAAAATTAATAATCATTTTAAATGAATATGCTAATGATAAAAATAATATGTAAGTTACTAAAATCTGTCCAATCCATAGAAAATTGTATTAATATCTTTAAAATCTAAGTTAATGTAAAAAACAAATATGTAACTAGATTTGTTTAAATCGTTAAGTTACAATATTTTATTTTCACCAACAAATGTAACCAACTATTTATTTGCATTTATGTGCATGTAATTATTTATTAATGATAAATACCATAATTAGATTGTGGTATTCATATAATTTGATAAAATGAAATACAACAATTTAATATTCATATGTTTCTAGTTTACATAAAAAGACCAATGAAATATATATATATATATATATATATATATATATATATATATATATATATATATATATATATATATATATATATATTATATTTCATCATTTTGAAACAAAAAATGTCCCTAGTATTTGGCGCGTAAGTAAACATCGCGCCAAATCAATTAATTATGGCGTCAAGTGAATGTGAATAGTTGGTGCAGTGTATCTTTTTATGAAAATTTTATAATTTTCTTGTTTAATGCATGCAAAAATTTTTTAGATCTATTATCTAATACGTATTCAATTAATTATATGTAATATTTTTATAAACAAATATGGATCAAGACAATTGTTCAGTGACGTGTTCCGTTGTAATCGAATGGACTAATTCACAAGGTTCGATTGTAAAGAAAACAAATCATCGATCAGCTACTTTACGCTTAATTCGAAACAATTTTCGTGAAATTTATATCGAAATACGCGCAGAAAAAGCAAACACAACCACGAAATTATCGCTAATATCTATATCAGTTTTTAATAAATTTATGACGGAAGGAAAAGCTTCTATTAAATTTAAAAAAGAAAATTGTACACTATTTTTATCGAATGCACCGACAACTCAATTAATCAATTTTTTGAAAATGATATATATCAAGATCTCGGATCAAGAAGATAAAGTGAAAAATTCATTAAAGGAAAAATTTGTTGGTTATCAAGAAATTAGTCCCGCTACAAGTACCGAAACGAATAGAGCTAAAGAGAAGGCTCTTGTTGTATCACGTGCAACAATTACGACACCATCCCCTAGCGCTATTAAAAAGAGAAAACGGATTGATGAAAATGAAAGCACATTGAAACCATATACTGCGAAGAAACTTTACGAAAAT
This sequence comes from Apis florea, assembly GCF_048593485.1. Classification (NCBI taxonomy): domain Eukaryota; kingdom Metazoa; phylum Arthropoda; class Insecta; order Hymenoptera; family Apidae; genus Apis; species Apis florea. The sequence goes on along the minus strand of NW_028256685.1, from coordinate 28,260 downwards.
CCAACGATAGGACAAATTACGGAAGAACAAAATAGAATTTTGGATGCAGTACTTCGTGGTAAAAATATATTTTTTACTGGCAGTGCAGGTACTGGAAAATCTTTCTTATTGAGAAAAATAATAGCGGCTCTTCCTCCTGACGTCACGATTGCTACAGCAAGTACCGGAGTAGCGGCATGTCATATAGGCGGAATAACTTTACATCAATTCGCTGGAATTGGATTGGGAACCGCAAATTCGGAAAGATGTTTTGAAATGGCTTCTCGTAGTTCCTCTGCTGCTTTATGGAGAAAAACGAAACATTTAATCATAGATGAAATTTCTATGGTAGATGGGGATTATTTTGATAAGATTGAAGCTGTTGCTAGACATATTCGTAAAAATGAAAGACCTTTTGGTGGAATACAATTGATATTATGTGGAGATTTTTTTCAATTACCACCAGTTTCTAAGAAAGATAAGAAAGCAAAATTTTGTTTTCAAAGTAATGCATGGACAAAATGTATACATTTCAATTATGAATTACAAACTGTTTATAGACAGAAAGATCCTGAGTTTATCAAAATTTTAAATAATATTAGAATAGGTAGGGTGACAGATGATATTGCAAAAACCCTTAAGGCAACAGCTAAACAAAAAATAGAGAATAATGGTATTTTAGCAACAAGACTTTGTTCTCATGTAAATGAAGTTGAAGAAATTAATGAATTTCAATTAAATGAGTTAAAAGGTGAATCTAAAACTTATATAGCACAAGATTCCGATCAATCAATGACTAAAATATTGAATCAACAATTGACTGTTCCTGATAAATTGATATTAAAAATAGGTGCTCAAGTAATGTTGTTAAAAAATATAAATGTTTCTAATGGACTAGTGAATGGAGCAAGAGGGGTGGTTATTAAGTTTGCAGATAATGTTCCAATAGTGCAATTTAAATCAGGTATTCAATATCATGCAAAACTCGAAAAATGGAATTTAAGAACAAATATAGGAACTATTGTTCATAGAAAACAAATTCCATTAAAGTTAGCATGGGCTTTTTCCATTCATAAAAGTCAAGGTTTAACTCTAGACTGTGTTGAAATGTGTCTTGCAAGAGTATTTGATGCTGGTCAGTCATATGTAGCTCTTTCAAGAGCACAAAGTTTGCAATCTTTAAGGGTTTTAGAATTTAATAATCAACAAGTATGGGCTCATTCTGATGTACTTATGTTTTATAAAAAGTTTAGAAGAAATTTACAAGAAATGGAAATAATTCCTGTAGGAAAGAAGCAAAAAATTTAAATGAAATAATTATGTATAAATAAAATATTATTTTACTCATTTATATTTTTATTCATAATTTGATTTCACTTTTTAATTTTTATTTTTTTATTATTTTTTTTTTAAACTAATTGAAATCAACTAATTACATTATTTTAATTATGTTGAGGAGATATTGAAAGAATTGAAAACACAATTTTTTTTTTTACAATTTATTAAAAAAAGTAAAAGTTTCTAAATTTTATATATAATTGCATCATAACAAAGCATAAATATATTTTATTTTTTCTTTTCTTTTCATTAAATATTACAAAATCACGCATTTAATAATTTCATATATATGTATTAATAATCATCAACTGTGATTTCTATTGATGGTATATAACGCCAAGTGTGTCCAGCATTTATTAATTCTGAACAAAGGATCGGTGTATTTGGAGCTGATTCTTTACTGCTACATTGAATATCTATTTTATACTGACCAGCTGTAAAAAATACTACACGACATTCGTGATAAATTCTTCCATATTCCTGTAGCTAGAAAAACGAACAAAGTTATTAGAGCAATATAGAGTATTATTAAAATTTTTTTTTTTATCAATAAAGTAACTCACTGCTGGAAGCATAATTTTATTTGCACCAGCAATGGATAATCTTGTTTCTAGTTGATAATTATTCACGCCATTATGATGATCTTGATAAAAATTGATAGATAACATAAGATCACTCAATGGATGTTCTAAAGCATTACATATTCCTATTCCGACACTAACGCATTCACCTAAACTACATGTAAGTTCATCTTGTGCCTTTACGATTGTATCATTTATTTTAATCTCTGAAAAACGAAACACGAAATTATTAATTTATTAACAATTAAATTATTAAATGAAAGACTAACACGTGATTAGTAAAACATACCCCATTGTAGAGGGCTCATTCTAACGAGATCTAACATATCTTGGGTGAGAGTAATGCCAGAAAGAGTCGCTTTTCCGGTCGATTCTGTGCCCAATAATTGCCAGCGTAAATCAACCAATGATGCAATATGTTCGGAACAAACTTTTTGAAGTTCTCCGATATCACCATTTCCATTTAACTATTAATAAAATAAAGAAAAAAAAATATTTCTTTTATTATATTATAAAAAGAATTACATAAAATTTTTAATTACCATAGATAATTTATTCAATGGGCATCGATCAACTGGGACAGGGATTCTGCAAGGTTCTTTTCCCTCCATGTATATACATTTAGTTTCCGTGTAATACAATTCCATTTCATGATTAGTCATATTTGTTAAATCTAATACAAGATAAAATTGTGATGGTCTGAAAATATATATGTTATATATTATGATATTTTATATGTACATTCGTAATTTAATAATATATTATCTACTTACGTTTCTGCTGGAAGTACATCCCAATTTGTAATTTGCACACTAGGTAACATCTCAACTGTGATAAAAACTGAAGAAATACGACAATAACCTGCCGTTAAACCTGCACCACCCGAATATTTTATTTTTAATTGACCTTCAATAATATTTGAAGTATGCAATGGAACTGCAAGTTTAGACAAACGCGAACTCGCTAAGGAAGAATGTCCCGAATGAGAACTTAATCCTGACCTGAATGAGGAAGTTAATTCGGATTGTCTCTTTGTATGCGATGGAGAACTTAATCTAGATGGTAATGAACTATGTCCTGAATGAGACATTAAACTGCTGGGTTGACTAACATATGTACTGCTACTAGTATCTGAAAATATATTTAAAAAATATAGCAATTAAACTATAATTGTTATAAAAAAAAAATAATAATAAGAATAGAAATAGTTTTTGTTCAATATTACCGTTTCGAGATGTAGGTGCTATAAAATCGGTAGCTGCGTATAAATATAAAATAAAACTAGCATTACAGCCAGGTTTTAATGGTAATTGTGCCATTAAATTTTCATCATTCCATTTAAATATTTTACTTTCAGTTATCGTGTCTAATGTTGATTGCACTGATAATTCGATTGTTTCGATAGGAAGTTGACCATTATTTTTAATTGTTATAGTACATTCGGCGCTGTAACATTATTAAGTTCTATAGAAAAAATTATGTAACCGATGTTTTACTTATTTAATAGAATATACCTTTCTCCGCCATATAATGATATACTTGCACTAGTTACTATATTGTCTCCAGAACAAAAGCTTGCAGTTTGAGGTAAACTTGTAGCCACTTCTATTCTCGGTAAAGCTGGAACTACTTCGACTGTATATTGAGAATGGCTCATTTCTTCCATATATCTTAATCTACAATTTGATTTCACTCCCAATGTATGCGTACTAAAACCAAGAATTTCTAAATCTCCGATTTCTTTAGGGTTGCCAGCTAACGTTACCGCAATTGGTCCTGATTCAGCAGGAAGTGTAATACTTTCAGGAATTGATTCAAATACTACGCCGTTTGTAAGGAGTCTCATATTAGACACATGAAGTTCAAATGGTAAAGGATTAATAAGTTGCATTGATACTTCGCAAATGTCACCTTCCACCCATAAATAATCTGTAATCATTATTTTACAGTAAATATAATTTTATAACGTCTAACCAATGTATGTACATACCAACTTTACTTTTAGATATATTTTTTCTCTCTAATGATCCGAAATTAATTGGTGTAAATAAAAATGGACCATGATCTTCTTTCACTCTTTCGATTTTTTGAGGTTGAAGATGCGGTTGCATATTTTTTAAAACAAATGATTTAGTTTTCGGAATATTCGTTAAATTAGCCGGAGGTATAACTGTACCAGAATCTAAAACCTATTAGAACAATTTGATTAACAATTTTAAAAATGCCTTAATTTTTTCTTGAAACTTACAAGAGGTACAGGAGCTCCTTCGCATTGTTGAGATACATTTTGAAGTTGTAAAGCAGTTTCTTTACGTTCGTTAGGAGTTAAATAATTGTACATTGTTTGAAGCAAGAATGTCATATGTCTTGTTGCTAATGCTGGATTACCCATACGATTAGCAGCAGTAACAAGTTCATTTATCACTTGAATTTGAATAATAGGCCAACCTCTATGACATTCTATACAAATAAACTTTTATTTAACATTTTCACAATAGTACAATGAAAATTTATCTATCCATAAAAAGAAATTACCAGGAGACATATCAACTGGGTCTAAAGATAATTTAAATCCAGAAGTAGCTTGTAGCATCAAATTATAACATTGTTGCCAATCTGGATTAGGATTATTTTGAGATACATGTCGTGTTGCAGCTAATCTTAAGCAAAAGGATGCTTTTCTTATAAAACCAAAACTTGTGTATAAATCTGATAATGTGGTAAACCGATCAATCTACAATATTGCACAATTATTGTTATATTTTGATACTTAATAAATCAATAATATTCCAGATTATGTCACATACTTTTTCTTGCTCACTCAATGGCAAGTTTATAAGTATGACATTATTTAAATAAGAAGCAGCTTGTAAAGTACAATTTTGTTCTATTGAAATTCTTGTAGCTTTAAAGCTAGCTTCTGTCTCAATTATTCCAGCATATTGATATTTGCTATAATGAACTATTGCCTCGCGATATTTTTTTGATATTTCTTCAGGTAATAAAATATGTGGCATATTACTTTTTACTATTTCTATAGCTGGTGGTGATAGTAAAGTAGCTATAGCTTGTGAACCTCTTCTAAATATAATAAATTATTATCTATATAATGTAAGATATCAAAGTTTCATATTTTAAATTATTTTACCTTATACATACCTTTGCTTACCTGGACTACCTTCTTGAAGGGAAGAATTTCTTTGTAATGGAAGACTTCTACACATATTTGGATATAGCACTAAAGCAGATGCAGCACATAAACCTTCAAATGCTGCTCCTAGCCATAACCAATCATTTACAGCTTGTAATACACTAGCTGCAGAATTATAATTACTCAAGGCATCTGCTGGTAGACCAGCTTGAAGACATAAATCACCTAAATGTTTTGTCATACGGCCTACACATCTTTTTCTATTATTTCTAGATTCCAGATCTAATCCTATGAAATCTTTTTTTTCAAATGGTGCCAACAAGAGAGAGACTCTGTCTATTTTTTCTCTAGATCTTTCTAATCTTTTAGATTCTAAAATCCAAAATAAAGAATTTAGACATTCCATTACATGAACTTCAAGATCAGGACATGTCTCATCTGTATAAAATACTGCTCTAGTTTTAAAATTTGAAGGTGTACTAAATGATATTGGTGGTTCGTGTACATTATTTGATTCTAATGGTCCAAAAAGAATAGCACGTGAATCATATAATGTTGCACTGTATTTCACTTTTAAAGTTTCATGAACTCTACATAACTCATTTAATTCTGCTTGATTGTCATATTTGCCAAAAGTAATTAATCCTAATAATCTTCTGTGAGTTTGGAAATCTCCCCAATCGTTATTTTCAACAGGATGTTCCCTAACAAATCTAGCAAGAATTTCACGTGTTCCACCAGTAGAATCAGCCACAGAAAATCTACTGCCTGTCTTAATTATTCGTTCACATAACCTGGTAATAGTCTTTTGTTTGATTTGTATACCAATAGGTCTCAAAAGTAAAAGCAATGCTGCATGATCATGTGCAGTTTGCTCGTAATCGGGATGAGACATCTTGTTGTCGGGTACTGGACTCGACAAAATAACGCTAATAGCCGAGCGCATTTATATCACTCACTACCTAGTAGTATTTTATGGTACTTATAGGTTCACATAATAATAGATAATAACAGATATATAACAATTCTTTAACCCAATAATCGAATTTTGTATTCATTTTACAAATATTACTTAATATTTCATTTCATTTTGATAATTGTTGTGCTAATATTAGCAGAAATGATTAATAAAACAACTGCCATGTTCAACAAACAGATTAAATGCGCGTGCGTTACAAGAAGTTTATCAAGTAACACTCGTATTCGTATTAGTAACTATTGGAAGAGGATGAACTTGTTAATCTTTTTTGAAATATGTTTGCTATAATGAATGAAAGTTTTCGAAACAAATAAAATCCATATTGTTTATCAATGTAATAATGTAATATTTTATTTTATTAAAGCTTTAATATAAATTTTATTAAGTTTTTTTTTATAAATATGGAGCATATGATTTTAAAAAAGAAAATTATTTTGATATAATCTAATTTTAATATATGGAAATTATAAATATTATTATTGAAATTTCTGACAATTGCAAGAAAAATTGTAATTTGTAGAAAATATAAACTTTCTTTAAGTGGAAAAAAATATATTTATTATAATGTTATTAATATTATCTTTATATTTTCGAAGTTTGTGTAAAATTGAACAGCAAATCATAATTATTTTTTGAATATAAAAGATAAAAAATATAAATTTTAATAAATAAGAATGTAATAGATAGAAGCATATAACAGATAAGAATAAAGAAAAAATAAAATATAGATATTAAATTTGAAACTTTCAATTTTTGGAAGCATAAATTTTATTCAATGTATTACATACATATATTATCTTAATTATCTATTAATTAATAGATATATATATTATACAAAAAATTGGCACATTAAAAAGTAAGGTACAAAATCTTACTTTAACCTAACCATTCTTATTATATAAAAGAGTAGGTACAATAAAATATATTATTATAAAAAAGAAAAAAATAAAAATTTAAAATTAAAATGATATATATTAATGATAATGATAAATACATTAAGAAAATCTGTTTTAAAAATTTAGAAAAAATTGTTTAAATGTGCGCGGAGATATATTATAGGAGTAATATGTATAATTGTATATATGTATAATTGAATATAATTATTCAAAGATTTTTATTTAAATTGAATTATTAATATAAAAGAAATTCTTTCTATTCTTTTTTTTTTATTTTTTCCTTTTTTTTCTAAACGGATAAAATATTGATGTTTTATATTTTTATATAACAAGAATATCCTACATATTAATAATAATAAATAATTAAGTAATAATAAAATATTATATAATATTGTATAAATAACACAATTAATAAAATATTAGATATTTATTATGTGTTAATATTATGAAATTGTAAAAAACAATTTAAATGCGTATATCTATAAGAAACTTCAACTATTTTTTTAAAATTTTTTTAGTTAAAAAATTAAGACATAATTATAAAGATATTAATCAAAATGTTTATCAATACTGTAAATATAAACACAGTACTATACCTGGTCTTTATCTTAAACATCTGGCACAGAATGATCCATTAAAGTTTTCAATAAACTGTTGTTCATTCTAAAAAAAATAATTGTGATAAAAAATTTGTAATATAATATAATATTCTATATTAATGGACATACTTTTTAATCATATGATCATAAATATACGATGGAATAATCGTTATTGTGATTATATTTCCGCCATTTTCAATTTCAGCAGTTATTTCTTTATCCATTAAACCTATAACATTCTAAAAATCATTAAAAAAAAAAAAAAGAATATTTTTCAAATTTATTGAAATTTATTGATTAAATTAAGCATGTAAATCTTATACATGCCACAAACCTTTCCATTAACTTCCAATATTTGGTGATCTGTTAAAAGTCCATTTCTAGCAGCTGAAGAATCTTTTACTAATGCAATTATTTTTCCATTTTTAAATTGAAATCCAATATGTCCTGTACTATCTTTGTGCATTGTCACTGTGCGTTCAAATGGTCTAAAACCAAATAATGAAATATTAAATAATAAAAATTAAATAAAAATTATTAAAATTATATATTATATAATCAATATTAACTAACCTATCTCTTACTACTACTTTAATACCATTAATATCAGCATTTCGTAACATTTTATGTACTTGTTCCATCGTATATCCAGCAACAAAAACATCGTTGATGCTCAAAATTTGATCTCCAAATCGTAATCCAGCAAGTGCAGCAGGCGAATTTTGACTTACTAGGCATACAAAGATGCCATTATTTACAGCATGCACTCTTAAACCAATTTTCCCATCTTTATCTTTGCATAATATCAACTAAAATAATAGAATCAGAAATTACTTTAATAAAAATTATGCTTTTTTAGCATATATGATAATTATTTATATTATGTCAATTTGATATTAATATATACATTAAATGCATATATAGATACATATAAACATAAATGATTTATTATTTCATACTTCTCTTATTCCATTTGTAACTTGTGCTCTCTGTAGTCCTAAAGATTGTCCAGATAAAGGTGCAATTATGCCTGTTAAAGGACTTGAAGTGGTAGAATTATTTACTGTCATCTGAAATATAGATTTTTAAAATGTAATTTCTATAATATAAATTATATCATGTACATTTACAGTACGATTTACAAGAGAATATTCAGGCATGTTTTGTGCTATCATTTCTTCAGTAAATTCCAAATCCATATAGTTTCCTAATGATGGATACAGTGCAGTAGACAGAGAATTATAAACAGGTGCAGATGGACCAGTTTGTTCATGTGATATAGGTGGAACATTATATTGTGATTCTCTTTGTAATTGAGCCTATAAGAATAATAAATTATATAAGTACAATGTCATATAAATACTATATAGATAATTTTCTCTAATTAAGGATCTAACTTACCTTCATCATATGATCCACTTTCATGTCCTCGAGCGTTGGATATAAAGACATTTTGTATAAATTTTTCTAGAAATATACCAATATAAAATATATTTTAACAAATAAAAACAATTTATAAAAAAATTATAAAAAAATTTTTATAATTAATTGAAGGATATAAGATAACAGAAAACTAAATTATTTATTATAACAACAACAAGAAAAATATTATAAATAATATAATTAATACGTATATTAATACGATGTTGTTGAAAAATTTTTGCATGTTTATATATAGAAATGTTTAGATATTTTACCTTTAAAAAAGAACTGATAATATGTGATGTTTGTATTACAAGTAAAATTTTTATTTGATGTTGCACTACTTTATACGTCAACGAAAGTACACGTCACGATAGATACTTAAAGTATTATTGATAAACTACAAATGATGAATAAAACAACTTTGCTATTGGATCGTGTTAACAGCAATTCTGATAATGCAATGTATTGATTGGTTTAAGTCATTATGTATAACGTAATATTACAAATAAGTGATTGGATCGCTTTATCTTCATGTGCCATTACGTATTACCCTTTCCATTTTTCTTTACCAATCATCTTTCACATTCTTTTATAACCATGTAAAAGTGCTATAATTTAAAAATTCATCATAAAATTAATGAATAAAATCAATCTAAATAAAATAAAATTGTAAATAATTTTTTTTACTTTTCGATATCAGTAAAATATTCATAAATATATAAACAATTATTAATTAAATTTTAACTATTTCGTTTTTAAAACACGATTCGTTAATATTCATAAAATATTTTAAAATATTTATCAACTAAATATATATAATGCTAAAAACAAAAATTATTTTATATGATTATTAAATAGATTTCTATATATAATATTTATTTATAATATTATTATAACTAATTAAATATTTATATATTTATATATATTTTATATAATGCAATTTCATATCGCAATTTTATAATTCTAAACCAAGTAAGAAATTAAAGTAAAATAAATTCAATTAAAAAGAAAAAATTGAAAAAATATAAAAGAAAATTATTTTTAGAAAATTATACATAAAATTTAATGAAACATATATATATCGCTTGATATGATCAAGAAAAAAAAGACGGGAAAACATAAAACATGGCGATTGAATTCAACTCCGTTGACAAGTTAAAGGAACGGTATAAAAGTGGGGGAAAATAGAATAGCGGGTAGGGGAATAGCGGGTCGCCGGCTTATACATGAGTTAGGTAGTATTCAGTAGTGAGGCCTCCGTGAGGGCCGTAGTGATCTAACAACAGGTGTTTGAGGTTTGACACTGCGATTCCGGTTTCCTTCATTTCTACTAGTGTTCACATTAGTATTCTTTTCATTATCGAATATATTCCAAATTAATAAAACTCGTGGTACATTGACCGCGAAGAAAACATAATTGTAAATAATCGTAATGATGTCGGAGACCGTTGTGACGATGGACGGTTCCAGCAACAATCCCAGCAACAATCCTCGACAGGTGCCTACCGTGAAGACAGAACCGGTTCAACCTAGCCCTCTAGCAGACATTAAATTGAACGTGCCCTACTTCATGACGATACCCGGTATTATTAAACTCGTACAAGTGGTGAGTAGGACATTACATTGTTTTTTTAATTTTCATCTACACATGATTACAGTAGAGAATAAAATGAACAATAAAATTAAATATAATTAATTTTGCATAACTGAATATTATTAGAAAAGTAATTTTTACGATAATAGTAAAATTTGTTGTATTGTAATTTTCTTAAAATTATATTTTATTTTTTAAAATAAGTGATTAGATATTTTTACATAAATGAGATGAAAATAGAATATCGTATAATAAATCTTAATGTATTCTTTCTACGTTTCAAAACTATATTATATTATAATTTATCATATATCAGATTTAAGAACATGTTTATCTTTTTAGGTTAGCGATAAGTTTTATTTTTTGCGATGTAGTTAATCCCGTTGGATTTTGGCAGACATTCATTATTGTTTTTAGCGCTACGATCACTGTTTCTTTTACACGGTATTGTTATTTTAAACGCATGTTTTTGAGCGTTGCATAATTTTGCGTCTAATGTATTTTTGCAATTGTTATCTTTCAAGAAATAAGAATATATATGTAGCTTCAAATTGTATAATTTACATTATGATATTGAATTTGCAACGGCATAATTGCATAATGATAATTTCTTTGATTAACAAATTATTATCCATTATTTTAAAACAAAGAGACAGTTTCCATTTATGAATATTGGCGCTATTATTATTGTTAATTCTTTATCGATATATATTTATTTTACAACATATATCTTCCATAATTCACTGATATTCTTCGTCGAAATCGAAGATACCGTTAACTGATCGGCATCGGTGAGCATCGTTCTTTGGTTCACGCACGTGCAGTCAGAGACACGCCCGTTGACGTTTACATTCGCTTGTAAATAAAGAGCGCCTTGCTTTCAGTTGCTGCAAATAATCTTAATACACGCAATAAAATATAAGCGAGAAAATATATGCGTAATCATGCGATTAAATTACCAATAGAAATCAAATACTAAGCTATTTATTTCACGAAAATTTTTCTATTCTCAACTCACATTAGTAACTGTAGAAGTTGTATAGTGCAAAACAATTCTATGTAATTATTATTTTGTATTACGACTTGTTTCATGTTAACAAATTTCAAACTGACGATTTCAAGTTTCGAAAAATTATCAACAATGCATTTAAATATCGAAAATATCAGTGATATTAAAAAGATAAGAAAGAAAAATAAGTCTTTTATAATGAAATATGATAATCAAAATGCATGATTGTTCGAATTATTTGGAACAATTCCCGATCGGTGGCATAGTTTCGATTCGTTCGACACACGTCCCTAAGAACTAGACACACGTTCGATGACCATACATGTTCATCCCAATGACCGGGACCATACGTGGCGTCCCACATATTCACAGTTCCATCCTACTACCATAGCGAGGCCGTATCCAACGGTATCGGAACGACTCATTAAAAATTTATACGATGTCCTTGACTTTTTCTCGATGATTTTTGTTCTTCTACCAATTGATTTATCGTTAATAATCCACGTGTACGATTCGAATCATTTTCATCAAAATTTTACACCTCTTTGCATCGAAAAATTAAATTGTTGCAATGACGATTATCAACGATAAATAATCTTTTTTTTTTTTCAATCATTTGAACTTTAAATTTTAACAACGAGAATTTGTTCAAGAACGAAATTATGCGCGGAATAATTGTGAAATAATCCAGCTAACATAACACAATTGCTATGTATCGTGTCATTCACATGCGTCATATTTATTCTTATATTCATACGTATACTATACATAGTTTTAATCTTACATTACATACATATGTTATCCACGAATAGAATGAATGTAATATTTTTCATGGTCATCGATGATATAGAATCTACAACTTTTCCAAGCGTTCGTAAACTACGTTTGTTCCAGCAAATGTATATCCACAACATTTCATTATGTGTTAATAAATTAATTATCGACGTTAAATTAATTCTTTTTAAATCAATTCCGTTTCACAAATTTGTTCCATTAAATGTGAAAATAAAAGAATAAAAATTTCCTTCCTCTTTTATATGTAATCTTCGTAATGGTATACGTAAATAGAAACGAATTACGAATGATTTCATTAGAATTAATTTTAATGCGTAATTCTCCTCGATGAATCGTAAGAAAGAAACGCATGAAAAGATTATATTGTTGAAATTTAAACATATATGTGGATAAAGTGTTATCTATACTGCTATTACTAATTTCACGAAGATAAGTATTTCTTATATTTGATATACGACGTATATTCTGCGCGACATTAAACAAATATATTTAAAGTATTTTTGGAAAAGTTTCGAAAAATCAATGTGTAATACATTATTACTCACATTAACGCCTCTACAAATATTTGATAAACGGAAATATTTGAAGGACAAAAATATTAGTTAATCTAGAGGCGAGCAACGCAAGATTGCATAATTATCGATTATTACCACGATTGTAAAGTCACTAGGGTCATAAGTATCTACGGTGTGTAGGTTGTTCACGAAGCATATCGGTTGGTGCAACAAGTTATTCAGCGAACTCAGTTAACGCACGCAAGAATCTTATACGCAAGGACAAGCCGCACCTCGTAATACACACTATAGATTCAATTCATAAAAATTGTCTTTCCGTGTTTAAGAAAGTATAGTCGATTATATAGGTTATTTCATGAATTTTTCAATCAAATTGATAATTTATATTTTCGATATTAATCTTTGAATTTTGTAACGTGTGCATTAATCTCTTTGCAATCTAATCTCTTAAGTTTTAATATTATTTCTACTTCATATTATGTTTATAGACGATTCAATCAATGTCTAAACAATCTATTTGAATTACAATAACCTGTTTGCATTATTCATCCTTAGTTTTTTTGTTTCTTCTTTATGGAATGATGCAAATCAATAAAAGTGTAATTTATGTAATGAAATACACGCGCAACTTAAATATAAGCGTGCAAGAAAGTTTGAGAATGTTAAAAGAAATATTTAGAATACGACGATACGAAAATGCGAATTTTATGATTTTTTTTTTATAAAAGTAACTTAAAATAACTGTTGTACCAGATAATTCAGTGAAACGTGTATTCATATATGAATAGTCATTACTTTGACCATAAATATATAACCTTATTTAACGCGATTTACATTGCTAATTACACAGCTATTTCTATAGCCGATATATGTGTTTCTATCGTAATTATATGAATGTGATAGGATCGTTGGCTCATTGAAATTGCTTAATTGTTCAACAAATTGTAATATTACAACAAATAGATTTTTAGATAAAAAAAAAAGAAGAAAAAAAAAAAGATTTCCATCGCGAGCGAACGATAGTCTTTTAAATAGAAAGAAATTACAACATCTCGCAAAGTAGCGTAAATCCTGATAGTTTGCCAATTTGAACGAGTGGAACGAGCACGGAACGTATCAATTTATGCGAATCGATCAATGTTTCTTTTTCCTTTTTTTTTTCCTTTTTTTATGATTCCCGATTTCCGGTTGTTCTTATATTGTTGTTACAAAAAATGAAAAACAAAATTATTCATTTCTCGGAATTTACGAGTCCGAATATCAGAGAGAATTAAACTCGTAGATAAAACGGGCTAATCTCGCGTTGTCGATTACAAAAGTGTTATTTCTGGAAAGATTGGATCAAGCGTGGGACATCCTGAAAAATGATCGTCGTCTTGAAGCGTGCACTTACATCATCTTCAACATAGATTTATAAAAATTCATCTCGTTGATTTAATCAATGTCTCATCATAACGGTAAATGTTGTTGGTTTAAATATTGGGAATTGGGATGGTTTGATCTTCTCTGTGAATTTTTCTTTTTTTATAATTTATATCTTGAATTAAGACACGATTTAAAAGTTTTTTTTTTACCAATTTCGAACTTTTTAAATTATTATTAGCACAAATTGTACAAAGCATTCCTTCAAATTATCTCAACTTCGACTAATTAAGCGGTTTTCTGCATGCTGCAGATATCCGTATGATCATATTTCACGCGGATGGAAAGACTCTCGTTGCAATTTCTGCATCCGTTTATATTCTTTTATCAGTGCTTCGTTTTCATTTTCGTACGTTTATTTTATATTGCGCTTATATTCTCGATAGATTCAAGATGTAATTCTTAGTAACCATGAATCTAATTCATAGCATTCCAGTGACTTGACTCTTGTTCCTTATTTTCTTTAATTACACATATTTTCAATTCAACAATGATCTCTTGAATGTTTAATTTTAGAATTTAGATACATTTTCTTGAACATTTTTTCCCCCGCTTCTTCTTATTAAAACTGATTTAAATTTTTCAAAATATTTCTGCATCTCGCTTCCTTTCAATTTTTAATTACATGCGAGCGGACAAGTATGTATATTAAAAGTGGCACGCTAAGGTTACATGCAGATCATTCCCCTACCATGAATAATAATATAAGCTAATAGTAGAACCTCGACCTATATTTCCTAACAGCTACTTATCCTCCTTAATGTTATTTTAGGAATCGTCGTTATTCCACTTCTCTCATAGTGAGTGATGGACAAATATTATTCAAATAATAATGAACGAAAAAATCTAAACTGTTTTCAAAGGTACGCGAGTCGTTCGAACGAATGTCTAACTAATGTTATTAAATTGTACAGATTGTTTGTGGATTATTCGATGTTAGGAATTCTCTAGTTGAATGTTTATCGCGGTCGACGACGTTTTCAAACGGTGAAAGTGAAATTCTTCCTTCGGTACACGGTTTCCAGCGTTCCAATCCTTCGCACTTTCGCGCCCGTTCACCCTTTCATGCATTCCTGTCTCTTATAATACATTATTATGCATATTCGAATCTCATAGATCAGTTATAAGGGGATGATGTGGGAAGGCTTGACGCAACTTTGTACTTTCCATTTAATAGATAGTAAAGAAATCTATGTTACAATGTAGGATTCTTTTAGCAGATAAGATAAGTTATTATAATTAGGCTGCGAATTCTCATATGGAATTAAATAATCATTTCAATCGTGTGTTATTTAAATTTTTCTACATTCAAATTTTGCACGAATATTTGTAATTTAATTATGATTGTTTCGCACAAATTTATCGAGCCCAATCCTCTGAAGTTTCCCTTCCCTTTAAACATAATTTTATGCACAATACTCGTTTATATTTCCACGATTGAATCCGGTTGATACGATAAAGTTTGATCGATGCTTGCTACCTTTATGTTCGAAACGGTAGTAAAGAGGAAGTCAAAATGTCGAAGAGGAAAGTTAAGTATAAGCACGGTTGGACGCTGATCGACGAAAATATCGAAAATGTGGAACGCGTGAAACTCAATCCCGAGATGCAGCGAGAGCTGGGTTGTTTAGTTGGCGAGCACGTGTTTCTGGAATATCCGTGGGCATACGTGGACCGAGACGTCATCGCAAAATTCGCTAAATTCCCGGATTCGTCGTTGGCGCCTTTTCGAGAAATGATCGATATTTACGAAGCTGACACGTTTCTCGTCGGTTATTCTTCTACTCGATTAGATTCCGACGATTTCGTGATCTGCCTAACCGAAAAAGCGAAACGCCTTATTCGGCAACGGAACAAGACCATCACCGGTATTATCTCGCGCAAAGTTATCGGCAGAGTAATGAAAACTGCAAAATCATGGAATTCGTTGGGCAGCGACATAGAAGTGGATGAAAATCTCGTAAGGAATAGAAGAGAATTTTTCGAGATAGAAATCGTATTTCCTGGAAAAATGTTGAATTCCTCTCGAACGTTAAGCAATAGAGGTGCAAGCGATTCCAGAGACAGTTATATACAATTGATAAACGAAGAGGACGAGAAGTTCGAAATCATCGAGAGAAAATGCATCAGTAAAGGTGTACAGACTTCTTTGCAACCTCGAGAAACGTTTGTTCAAACGTGTCCTACATTTCCTAAAAATGCTTGGACTCAATATGTCTACGAAGACATTTTGGGGGAGACACCTGTTGAGGAGGAGAAGAAACAAGTAAACGAGGAAACGGAACAAAATAAGGATAATCGATCAGAAGTAAAAGATATCGACCAGAGTAACGAAGACTTGGAGGACGAGAAGCCTAAAGAGAAAACACCTTTGGAATTATTTTTGGAAACTCGTTCCCAAGAAATGATCGATGCTGTTAAATACAACGCAGCTGTTAATTTGTACGTAGATGATATCGAAAGTTTATCCAAACGAGAAAGCAAAATTTCAACGATCGAGGTGGCTACGCTTTCCGAACAAGTGTCGTTTATCGATCTAAGTGTCACGGGCAACAGAGCAATTTCGGATGTTACTTTGCATTCGAAATTCAAAGAGCACGTGGCAATCTCGTACATCACGATCTCGAATCGAGCTTTAAAAACGGAATGCTTAAGCGAGGGTGAATTTCAGACGAGAGCGCTTGTCTGGAAATTAAACGATCCTCTTCGTCCCCATCTTGTGCTTCAAGATCACAGAGAAATTTATTCCGTTTCCTTTTGTCCATACGACGACGATTACGTGATAGGAGGTTGTTCCACCGGACAAGTGATTATTTGGAATATCAAAGATTATTTGAACAATATTTCTGATAACAAAACTGTCAAATTTAGAACTACGCAAAACAACTTGCCAATTCTTCGGCCAACTGTTGTTTCTCACAAACATCACTCTCATCGCTTGCCTATTCGAAAGATTCGATGGATACCTGCCAAATGCAGAATAGAGCCAAATGGAAACTTGACAAGATCATCTAACATTTCTTCCAACATGGAGTTTCTAACTGTTTCTGAAGATGGCACGGCGATCGTTTGGAACGTCTGTTTTCGTCTTGTCAATCACGATGGCGAAGACGAACCGCTTCACCCGATTTTTCGTTTAAAAATTCCTACTTTTGGCGAGAATCCCTCGCAATCCTTTACTCCTCTGTGTTTTTGTCTCGACGAACGAAATGAAAATTCATCGGATCGAAACGAGTCAAAGAGCAAAGATTTTAGAAAATATCTATGGATCGGGTGTGCGGAGGGATTGATAAAGTGTAAGTGGGAAGAGCAAGCATACGAGGAAAATTTAACGGATATAGCGGAGTGTAACATTTTAAATTGCTCGTATGTGCATAATGGTCCCGTTATAGAGATCGTACGATCATCGCATGTTCGAGATGTGCTCTTATCGATCGGTGGACAGGTGTTCGCCATTTGGAACGACGATCATATGGATTCCCCTTTATTTTGGAGAAGAACTTCCGCTCGATACACGAGCTGTTGCTGGGCCAATGAACCTGGTGTATTTCTTCTCGGTAGCGAGGACGGCAATCTTGAAATGTGGAATATAAACAGTGAATCGAACCAACCGATATTCACGCAGGTCGTGTCTCTGAAATCGGTCACCTGTTTAATCCTGTTACCCGTATTTCGTAATCCTGAAGATGCAAAAATGATCGGCGTGGGTGACCATGGCGGGTTGTTTCGTGCGTTCAAAGAGCCCGAAATTTGTCGTGGCAAGAACGTGACAAGAATGGAAAGAATGGATTGGTTCGAGGAATACGCGTGGAGAGAAACGCGAAGGAAAAAACTTTTCGCCAGTTGGCAGAATGATTTTCTCGTTAACGATCCGGTCATAGTAGCGAGAAGATCAGCCAGGCGTGACGAGGAGCGTGAAAAAAAGGCAGAAGAAGCGAGGGAAAAACTTCGACGAGAACAACAGACACGTTTGAGGCTCGAAGCCGAGAAAAGAGCGCGAAGTGCACCGGTTCCGAAAGACGTTGCATGGAGGTCGAGGGAGTTCGATAGAATGAAACAAGTTCTCTTGGATAAAAAAAGAATCGTTCCTTCTGAGCTCGAGGCGAAAAGGACTCTTTTCGTTGCCACGAAAGCAGAAAGGGATGCGAAGTTGGAAAAAGTTCGAAACAGAATTGCTCGTAGGGACGAATATTTTCTTAATGCGATATCCGTTGAATTTCCCGCGTTTTCAATCGAATCGAAGACAGAAGGCTCGGAATCCGAGAAATTTACCCCGATAGAACTTGGGAAATCGATCGATTACGTTGAAAAATTTAACGAAATACGGCGTAAAGCTAAGGAAATGTTGACAAATAATTTCGCTTCGTAAATTCTCTCTCTCTCTCTCTCTCTCTCTTTTTTGGTTAAATATACAGATACAAGTAAAACTTGAGCAAAAATTTAAAAAATAAATTGAAAATATGGTAAATTGAAATCTTGACTGTAAATTGTCGAATAAAAGGAATAATTGTTTCAATTTGTTTCAGATTCTTGGTATAATATGCATGATATGCGCATCACCGGCTTATGCCCCTGCAACCCATTGGTTTCTATTTGTCATCGTAACAGCTTTCATCGCCACCCTGTTATGGTGTTTTATTTATTTGCTGTCGATTCGGGAGGCGCTTAAATTACCTATCAATTGGATTTTAACGGTAAAAAAACAATTTAAAAAAAACAGCTCTATCCTTATGACTCGAATTCTACTTTATACATTTATATACTTATGAAGAATGTCTAATTGCAGGAAATGTTGAATACGTCGATATTCACCGTACTTTACATGATTGCTTTCATCGCACAGTTATCTGCGTGGAGTGCGTTAAATCATATATACACATCTAGAAATATTGCTGCAGGGGTAAGAATGAACAAATCTTATATTCTATCTATAATTATATGTTAAAAAGACAAAAATTTAACGATTCAGTCGAAGTCATAAAATGGCCGGTTTTCATCTGTTTAACGAGTGTATATTAAGTCGTCGGCAAACACGACAACGGATATAACGGTTTTAAAATAATTCTTTTGCATAGATATTCGCAATCTTTAACACGCTGGCGTACGCTGCCGGGACGTATTTCCTCTACGTGGAATGGAGAAGCAGCAGTAACACGCACTGAAGGGAAACATAGGTACTCGATACAATATTAGGTACCTGAAGAGCACCTACGACAAAGCTACTACATTCGGGTTGTCAGCGTTCATTCGTTCATTCAACGACCGATGACGGCCATAAGGTTGTAAAAAAGATCAATGGGTCGAAGCTAGTCTAACCAGGCCCCAACTTGATCGTGTGTGGTAGCTTAACAAGAAACTCTTATGTGTACGTGCCTTAAAAATTAGTTTCGACGAATTGGTGGGTCGCGCCAATTTGTGATTACATAGTTTTCTGGGATTATTCTCTGCCCGGATAAATGTAAAGAGGAATGAATTGAATTCACTTGTTCAGGACGGGTTGCGTCAGAGATATCGACGATTTCTTAAGTTTTTTGTTTTCACGAGTTTCGTCGATTCTCTTCGTTACGTGATTCAATCTTTCACTGTATAA
Source organism: Apis florea (assembly GCF_048593485.1). Classification (NCBI taxonomy): domain Eukaryota; kingdom Metazoa; phylum Arthropoda; class Insecta; order Hymenoptera; family Apidae; genus Apis; species Apis florea. The sequence goes on along the minus strand of NW_028256685.1, from coordinate 8,387 downwards.
ACTGATGTGCTAAGAAGGGAAATATTATCTTTTTAAAAAGCAAATCATGCTTTAAGATCGATAAAATCCATATTGGATTGTCGATATTTTCAAATTCTATGCAATTAACTATATTTTCAGTCGTCGACAATATCGTTAATATACGTACCTTATGAGGCACTTTCCCGTCCAGTTTTCCTTTTTCACTGTACCTTTCTCACATTATCGCGACTTTTTATTTATATGTATACACGCATTATATATATATATATATATTTACATATAAATATATGTTTTATATAAAATAATATATTTGCACAAATTGAATTCAGTACATCATTTTCTCTTTTCTTTTCTTTTCTTTTCTTTTGTTTTTTTTTTATTTTCTTTTAATCATATAGAATATAATCTATAACATATAATTTGTATCATTGATCTTAAGAAAAATTTAACAACTATACTAGAAGTGAATGAATGTTTTCGAATACATTGTACCTTTTCTGTACACGTTATTTTTGAAATATATGTTCGTTTTCGATATCGTTTTCAAAATCTATTTTTGATCATATTCGATAATGTTTCTTATTTCGATTATGATCTTCCCATGTTAAATAAATAATATTTTTAAAGATAATTTTTTGTTTTCGTTTTACAATGGTTTAAAAGGAAAAGGCTTAAATACTTTAGATATCTGTAAGAATTACTCACCACTTAAAAATGTAAAACATAGAAACAAATTTTTCTAAATTTATTTTTTGTAAATTTTTTAAATTAAACGAAATTCGATTGCATAAAATTTATTTATTTTTGATTTAAAGAAATAGAAATGATGATATATATCTGAAACAAGAAATTCAAGATTAAATGATAATAAATTTAGAATTTACTTGCTAAATAAACTTGCAAATTCAAATATTTTAATCATATTTGTATTCTGAAACAACAATTTATGAATTTAATAAATTGAAAAAAAATTAAAAATCGATATTTATGGAACAATTGAAAAATACCTTAATCTGATTAAGATAATAACAAGAAAATTATTATCTAATAGACTTAATAATTGAAAACTATAGTGTATTTAAAAGATTAAAAAAAAAAATTATAAAGAGTATTATAATCTATATTTGATTATCAAAATAATAATTCAAAAATTATTAATTAAGATAATAGAGTTAACGATTAAAAACCACAATGCAATTGTATTTATATAATATTAATATTTATCTCTACGAGTATGGAACCGAAGTATGATATCATCAATGACGTCATTGTGGTAACGCGCCAGAACGCAAACGTGCACTTCAGTCAATCGCAGGCGTTCAAGGCGCGACCACGTTTCTTATTAAGGTCAGTTTGAAATTTGTATGTATACTATGAAATTATATATCGCGCCTACAATATTTTTGCCGGTTGTGAATCATATTGGTGCATTACAATTATAACGATATTTGAATAAGTTTATCACGTGAATAAGGTATTTTACGATAATCGCGAAAAAGTGAATCATTATTGATAAATAGTTTTACGTTTATCCTTATCGTATCTTAAATCTTACAGTCAATTATATATATATTTTTGATATAAAATTATTTCGATATTAGAAGAAATATAAATTTTAGCATATTTATATAAAATAAGATATTAAAATTTATTTCTTTACAATTTTTTTAATTTTTATTAAATATTTTATTAAATAACGAAATTAAAAGATTAAAAGTAGTTGACAGTTTTATTAAAAACAAGTGCGAATTTCGGTTGTTATCAATTTCCTTTACAAATGAACTTTCATTTAAAAATAACCGATGACGAAATTTCACACACGTTTATTCATAGTCGCGCTTAATTCGGACACATTCGTGATTCGAATTAAAAAATAAATTATATGGGGATTGTCAAATTTTTTCTTTCGAACTTATTAACTTATTATAAAATTGTATTATTATTAAATGTTTCATCGATAAAATGAAATTACTTTATTTTATTTTATTCCATTAAATAAATGTGTTAAATATATCTGATATCTCTTAGATTATTAGAGAAGAAAGTAATCCCGAAAGTCTGGACTGGAAAGTATCGATCGGTAGTATTAGGGGTGTGACGAGATGAATGAAATGAAAGCGAGAGTATTCGGAATTCCTTTTCATATATCATTCGTATATACAAAATCTTATTTTTATTCATTCCTTGGCAAACTAAATGTAACATGAGAAACTTAAAAAATGAAATTAATATGCAAATCTATATCTTTTTGGGAGAAAGAAAAACACGCGTTATTCTTAAGTTTCACGAAAGGAAGGAGCTTCAATGTGGAGAATACTTAAATGGAGTCTCGAAAATTTTTGGCCTTGGCCTTCTTTGCATTCACGATCTCGCATGAATATTCTGGAGTTATTTACAATCTTACTTACATGATAACATAGTAAAGTGTTTTAAAATTTCAGAGTCGGCAAGGAAAAGAATGACAATGTCGCATTCGGTAACTATTAGGACTCAAACGGTAACGAGTAGTTCTACTGCAGTTATCATCAATACTGGTTACTTAAAAACGTGGAGCGGCTTGTTTAAATTATTTGAATTAGTAAGTTCTCATATTAGAAATATATCTCGATACACGCTCTACAATTAAATATTTATGATGATATTAATTTTGCTTTCGTTTAAAAAATATGATATAATTAAGTTTAATCATCTTTCACTATGCAAAGTTTAAGAGAATTTTTTTAAATTTGTATTTTAGGCACTTGGAGTAGTATGCGTAGCAATAGTAGGACATCACATTTCTCAGAATTATACATATGCTGCAGAGCTATTTTTCTTTTTAATAACGACAACATTTATGATTGGTACTTTTATATTGCTTTTAAGTTGTTTAGCTTCTCTTTCAACATCTTCTATCATCGCAAAAACTACTTATGTAAGTTTCTTATATTTATAGTAAATTAAATGATGGATAAATGATATATTATCTCTTTCTATTTTAGGAACTCCTTTATCATTCAATAGCATTTGGATTATATCTAGCAGCATCGTTAACATACATAGTATATGTATCTAATATGAAACGTTACAATGAATACGAAGTATTGATGGCGGCAGCGGTAAGTTGAAAAATTAAAAACATCGTATTTTTGCATAAACATTTTATATTTATTATATTTTGTTTCAGATTTGCGGATTGGTAAACTCAGCGCTATATCTTCTCAGTACAATTGTTGCTCTCCGCACATACAGAGGACTTTGAATGCTTTACAGTGCCTTATACAACAACAATTTTTAATATCTTCGAACACTTCGAATATTGGTTATCATATATTTCATATATATATTTCATTAAATTATCATTAATATTTTGATACGAATCAGCATTATTCAATAGAAATTTTTATATGTAATGATAAAAAGAATATGTAACGATAAAAGAAGTTATTATTTATCATATTTTATATATTTGACAATTATTTATACAGCGAATCTATATTAAATAATATACAAACAATATTTTATATTATTTTATAAGATTTATTTATACGATTTTTATTTATAAAATATAAAAATATATAAATTAATGTAATATTTACAAAATTTATGTATAAAATATATACCTCTGTAATAAAAATATACAAATATATAAAAAAAATTTATATACATATAAAATGCATATATGATCCATACGAGAATGTAAATAATTAATAATGTATATCAACGATATTTACGATTTTATGTATAAAATATATATATATACGATAAAGTGTTAATTAGATATTGGAAATGAACACGGCAAATATAAAAAAAGAAGAGATACCAAGAGAAGGATAGAAATAGAATAAAAATTATAAAATCAGAGTCAGCAAAAGTATTTTTTTAGAATGCCGCAAATAAAACATATATAGCAAAGAAAATAAGATAATAGAAAAAGAATAAATAAAAAAAAATAGAATAAGAATTGACATTCAGTGCTATTTCTTGAGTGTCAAAATAAAATAAGATAAAGTAAGAGTTAAGATCAACGTTATCTCTTGATTGTTAAAAACATTTATTTAAAAGGATTATTAGAGAGATGGCGCTACATGTCAATTCTTATTTTATCTCTATCCTTTTTCTATCCTATTTTTTCTCTTTCCTAAATGTGTTTCATTTGCGACATCCTAGAGATGGCGCTGATTTCACAATTTTTTTCCTATCTCTGTCCTTTTCCCACTGTTTGCTCTCTTTATCTATATTTGTTCTTGGCGCGTAATCACAGATAGTACAAGGTATCAATTGAACATATTTTCATCGTTTCTCTTTATCAATCACGATCCTTAATGTAAAAAATTTATATTTTATTCTCAAATTTATTAATGTATTAACTTTATGAAATACAATTTCTGTATGTTTTTTATCTTTACATTTATCATATATATATATATTTTATACATATATAATATTATACATAATTAGAATTAATAAGACATTTGTTATCCTTCTAGATATTTTGTACAATCTTACAAATTTGATATTGTAAAATAAATTAAATTTTTGTGAAAAAATAAATAATTTAAATAAAATTGAAATTGTATTTTAATTTTTCCTTTCTTCCTTCCTTCTCCACTCTTTCTTAACCTCGAAAAAAGTCCTGACTAATCCTTGCCCGAGTCAATGCCTCGTTTGTTTCTCTTTATGCAGATCCACGTCTAACTGACGCAATTATATGAGTCAGAAAATTTGAGCGCACGTCGACAAAAACGAAACTTTCGCACGGCCATTGACAGGACGTAGATCTGCACGTAGCAACGTATGCGAGAAGAGTTTTGATAAAGGTGCACAAAGGAAGAGTACAGGTGCGATACGCATAATATAAGCAATTAAATTATATATGCAATCGCAATAAATGTATACATAAGCAATCGAAGAAGCTATACATTTTTTTTTCATTTGCGATCATTCGAATTCAATTCAAAACCGCGTTGCAATGTTATGAAGCACTCTTTTCTCTGTCTATATTTTTTTCTACAGTAAGTCGTAACAGAATGCTCGGCTATACATATTTCGGCGCGGCGCGTGCCAGAAATAGACATCCGTATCCCTTGCGACGTAGGGGGTGCAACGACATTTAAAACGTTCTGCACAAGAGAAAAACACCCTCAGTCCGTTTCAAAGTGCTCGTGGATGTGGTGCTCTCGACGTTCTTTTCCCTTCTCCTTCGTTTATTTATATATTTATCGATCAAGCGATTAATCTCAGGTTGAAGCGTGTAATGGATCATCGAGTCGGTTCATCCTCTGCCTTCTAACGAATGCGAATTAATCGCCGTTTAACCAATTAGGGTGAATCAAGAGACGGTCTGGGTGTACGGTTTTAATGAATCTGATCAATCATCCTATCTACGTTTTGGCAACGAGTAACACACAAAGTGTTTGAAGCTTGAATAACAAAGTGAAAATAAAGACAAGTCGACGAACAGATCCGATATCATGGTTAAAAACGGAACTGGCCCCGTGATCCGGATGTCCTCCACAGGCACGCATGCCGCTGGAGGTGTCGAGTGTTGCTTCTGCAGATGTTGCACGTGTATACATCTGGAATTTTTGAAAACGTTGCCCGGTGTCCTAAAACTCTGCGAAACGGTAATCCTTTAAGATTTAAGATCACCTAGTAAATGCGATGATCAACTGAATGAATACATCTTCCTTCAGATTATTAGCGGTTTAATACAGAGTTTGTTAATTAATTACGGCCTGAGGTACAGTACAACGATTGGCTCAGCTTTTGAAGGATCTTTGACCACCTCTTCCGCTTGTTTCTTAACGTCAGCGGTATTACTTGCCTGTTACATCATATCCGAAAAATCGTACAGGCTAATCAAATCATCGTTGTTTGTACGTTGAAATTATGTTGTTGTTAAGCGTTTATCGCCATTCTTGCTCGCGATTTATATCTTTTTTTCCAGGAACTGATGTTCAACTCTTTAGCCTCTTTCCTTTATTTAAGCTCGGCTTCTTATCTGGCATTTTCTACCAAGATATTCCTTCTTCCAGAATATTATATAAGACCAGGATTCGATGTTTATCCTGCAATGACAGCTGCTTACGTACGTGCGCTATTATTTACAATTATTATCTACGTGTCACGATCGTTTCCCGGAACATCGTTATACCTTCGCAGATTATGAGTGGCTTTGTTGGAATATTGCATGGGGCAGACGCATACTTCTCTTACACCCATTACAGGACCGGAAGATGAATTTCAGGGGGAACGAAGTACGTATAAAAATGTCACACGATTCGTCATCGAATCAAGGCTCGAATACGATGCATAAAGTGAGCAAGATAATACCAATCCGTATACTCTTTGAATTATATTTGAAGTTTTTTTTAAAAATTGCATTATTCATTTAGTTTATAATTAATGAAATAATTAATTTAAAAAAATATATATATTTATATTAGAATTCACAATTGGAATTGTTATTAATTAATGCTTATTTATATTTAATATGCACAGCATTCCAAATTATATGTAACAAACAAAATGTATCAATCGAATATTTTATTATACATTTAAGTATCATTATTTGTAATCATTTTAATAAAGATAGATAAAATCAAACAATATCACACTTTTTCGATCTATATTCCTAATGTTAGCCAGAGCTTGAAAAGATTTTAACATATCTATATTCTCTATACATCTTACAAATTTGAAATCTATATATATATATATATATATATATGAGAGAGAAAGAGAGAGAGAGAATACAGATATATTAAAATCTTTTCAAGTTCTGTATACGTATATATATCCTATATATCCTTTCCGCATAATATATAATATTAATTAGGATTAAAATTATTAAAAAAATGAATAGATCCTGAAAACATAATAGATTTAATGGATAAGATAAATAAAAGATAAAAATAAGTAAAGAAGTAAAAAAGATAAAGATAAGAATAAGAATTGGTACAGTTTAAATAAAAAATAATCAATAATGTATAACACTTAACATTTGACTATTTTTCTAATACAACAGATCAAGATATTGACAAATGTTCATATATTTAGTAATTTCTGAAAAAATTCTCGTAACACATATTTATTAATTAAAATTCCTTAATAGAAAATTGGAAAAATAGAAGAAAAATTTGTGCTAAGAATTTTAAGAATTTTAGAAAATCCAAGAAATAGACATCATTCCTAAGAATTTGACTTCATTTCTAAAAAATTGAACGAAAAATTCCTGGAAAAAATTCTCCTATCATATCATATTCTTCTACAAAATCGAATTATTGGCCAATAGTTTCGTTCGTCCGAAATTCAATAGGAAATTACTAAGAATTTAAGATCAGTTTTAAGAATTTTAAAGATTCCGAGAATTTGACGTCATTTCTTGGAAAAGTTTTTTGATCGACCTCCTATCGTACCGTGTTCTCCTAATACAAAATCGCATATTTGGACAAAAATTTTTCTTCCTTCACGGGAATTTCGTTATTCATTTTTTTATTAAATATCTCATTTATTATTAACAATATCGAAAAAAGTTTCGAATAAAAGTTGAATGGTTTCGAAAGGGATATAATCTGATATCCTTATTTTTTTCGTAGGTGAACTCATAAAAAATTTCTTAAGGTCAACTTTATTTTTTTAAATGGCATCGGGTATTTTTTATAGCATCGGTTGATGTACTATAGTATCTTCTATAAAAAAGTACTAAAACACTTTTAGCAAAAGACCATTAGTTTAAAAGATATTTTATTAAATTTGCTTATTCTATAAATTATAAGTTTTTTACTATATATGGCTTAATACTCTTTTCTAAAGAATGTTAGAAGACACCAATTGGTATATTAAAAAATGTACAATCCTTTGTAGAAAAACAACAATCATTTCTATAAATTCATTACGCTTCTATGTGTAAAAAAATAAATTGCAGCAGGGTGTTACTCCTTCGAAACCATGTAACATTTATTCGAAACATTTTTTAGTATTCCTAAAAACAAGCGAGACGCTCAAAATAATGTTTAAAAATTAAAAAAATGATAAAAAACGCACTAACAGTGACAGCATTCATGATAAAAGATAAATGTGCATGCAGAAAATAACTAAATTAATGTAAACTGTGAAAGAAAATGTTTGGATGCTTTAAAAATATGTCAACGCTAAGAAAAAGGGTAAAAAAGTAAGTAGGACAACGGTAAGTATAAGATAAATATGTAAAAACTCCTTTTGAATTATGTTCTCCTAATAAAAAGTGGAATTTTTGGCCAAAAGTTTCGATATATCGTTCGAGCGCTTGGAAATTTCCGAGAATTTGACGTCAGTTCCAAGAAATTTAAAAATTCCGAGAATTTGACGTCAGTTCCAAGAATTGTAGCGATTCTGAGAACTTGACGTCATTTCCAAGAATTTCAGAGATTCCAAGAATTCGA